>NW_022261983.1:14179156-14231656 GCF_002021735.2 Oncorhynchus kisutch
TCATTAGGGCTTGTGTAAGGAAAATGTTCTGGGGAGCAGGAGAGAGGAGAGGATAGAGGGGGATAAATAAGGAGGAGGAGAGGAGAGGATAGAGGGGATAAATAAGGAGGAGGAGAGGAGAGGATAGAGGGGGATAAATAAGGAGGAGGAGAGGAGAGGATAGAGGGGGATAAATAAGGAGGAGGAGGAGAGGATAGAGGGGGATAAATAAGGAGGAGAGAGGAGAGGATAGAGGGGGATAAATAAGGAGGAGGAGAGGAGAGGATAGAGGGGGATAAATAAGGAGGAGGAGAGGATAGAGGGGGATAAATAAGGAGGAGAGGAGAGGATAGAGGGGGATAAATAAGGAGGAGAGGAGAGGAGAGGATAGAGGGGGATAAATAAGGAGGAGGAGAGGATAGAGGGGGATAAATAAGGTGGAGAGGATAGAGGGGGATAAATAAGGAGGAGAGGAGAGGAGAGGATAGAGGGGGATAAATAAGGAGGAGGAGAAAGGAGAGGATCGAGGGGGATAAATAAGGAGGAGGAGAGGAGAGGATAGAGGGGGATAAATAAGGAGGAGGAGAGAGGAGAGGGTAGAGGGGGGTAAATAAGGAGGAGGAGAGGAGAGGATAGAGGGGGATAAATAAGGAGGAGGAGAGAGGAGAGGATAGAGGGGGATAAGGAGGAGGAGAGGATAGAGGGTGATAAATAAGGAGGAGAGGATAGAGGGGGATAAATAAGGAGGAGGAGAGAGGAGAGGATCGAGGGGGATAAATAAGGAGGAGGAGAGGATAGAGGGGGATAAATAAGGAGGAGGAGAGGATAAAGGGGGATAAATAAGGAGGAGAGGATAGAGGGGAATAAATAAGGAGGAGAGGAGAGGATAGAGGGGGATAAATAAGGAGAGGAGAGGATAGAGGGGGATAAATAAGGAGGAGAGGAGAGGATATAGGGGGATAAATAAGGAGGAGAGGATAGAGGGGGATAAATAAGGAGGAGAGGAGAGGATAGAGGGGGATAATAAGGAGGAGAGGATAGAGGGGGATAAATAAGGGGGAGAGGATAGAGGGGGATAAATAAGGAGGATGAGAGGATAGAGGGGGATAAATAAGGAGGAGGAGAGGATAGAGGGGGATAAATAAGGAGGAGGAGGAGAGGATAGAGGGGGATAAATAAGGATGAGGAGGAGAGGATAGAGGGGGATAAATAAGGAGGGGAGAGGATAGAGGGGGATAAATAAGGAGGAGGAGGAGAGGATAGAGGGGGATAAATAAGGAGGGGAGAGGATAGAGGGGGATAAATAAGGAGGAGAGGATAGAGGGGGATAAATAAGGAGGAGGAGGAGTGAGAAGAGAGACGAGAAGAAGGAAAGAGGAGAGAATGAGAGAAGGAAAGAGGAGAGAAGAGAGGAAGGGGAGAGGAGGAAGGATAGGAAGGAGAGAAGAGCGGAGAGGAAGAGGAGAAGAAAGGAGAGGAAGAGGAGATACATGATATGTCTGTAATTTCTGTACTTAATCTATTTTCTACACCAACACATAAACTTGAGTGCATTGGGTTATTCAGGTATTCCAGTGGGTTATTCAGGTATTCCAGTGCAGAAGTATGTCTAATGTCTTACGGTTCTCCTGACCACGTCGAAGGTCAACACCTGAAAACACACGAGAGAAGAACAGCTTGTTATTACAGGCAGAGCTCTTCTGTTCCACTGCTATCTAGGGTCACAACTAATGCACTCTCACACACACAATCCCTCTCGAAAGCAGGCTATACCACTCTCACACACACAATCCCTCTCGAAGGCAGGCTACAGCACAGTCACAGGCTACAGCACAGTCACAGGCTACAGCACAGTCACAGGCTACAGCACAGTCACAGGCTACACGACAGTCACAGGCTACAGCACAGTCACAGGCTACACCACAGTCACAGGCTACACCACAGTCACAGGCTACACGACAGTCATAGACTACACGACAGTCACAGACTACACCACAGTCACAGGCTCCACCACAGTCACAGGCTACACCACAGTCACACATTACACCACAGTCACAGGCTACACCACAGTCACAGGCTACACCACAGTCACACATTACACCACAGTCACAGACTACACCACAGTCACAGACTACACCACAGTCACAGGCTACACCACAGTCACAGGCTACACCACAGTCACACATTACACCACAGTCACAGACTACACCACAGTCACAGGCTACACCACAGTCACAGGCTACACCAGAGTCACAGGCTACACCACAGTCACAGGCTACACCACAGTCACAGGCTACAGCACAGTCACAGGCTACACCACAGTCACAGGCTACAGCACAGTCACAGGCTACAGCACAGTCACAGGCTACAGCACAGTCACAGACTACACCACAGTCACGGGCTACAGCACAGTCACAGGCTACAGCACAGTCACAGACTACACCACAGTCACGGGCTACAGCACAGTCACAGGCTACAGCACAGTCACAGACTACAGCACAGTCACAGGCTACACCACAGTCACAGGCTACACCACAGTCACAGGCTACAACACAGACTACACCACAGTCACAGGCTACACCACAGTCACAGGCTACACCACAGTCACAGGCTACACCACAGTCACAGGCTACACCACAGACACAGACTACACCACAGTCACAGGCTACACCACAGTCACAGGCTATACCACAGTCACAGACTACACCACAGTCACAGGCTACACCACAGTCACAGACTACACCACAGTCACAGGCTACACCAGTCACAGGCTACACCACAGTCACAGGCTACACCACAGTCACAGACTACACCACAGTCACAGACTACACTACAGTCACACATTACACCACAGTCACAGGCATACACCACAGTCACAGACTACACCACAGTCACAGGCTACACCACAGTCACAGACTACACCACAGTCACAGGCTACACCATAGTCACAGACTACACCACAGTCACAGGCTACACCACAGTCACAGGCTCCACCACAGTCACAGGCTACAACACAAGAAGATAAATCTGCATGGTAACAGGCATATTTAGGCAGGGTGAGTGAGTGAGTGTGTGTGTGTGAAGAAGATAAATCTGCATGGTAAGGCAGAAAGAGTGTGTGTGTGTGTGTGCGTAAACAATCCTCTCGACAACAGGTGAAGGATGTGATGGAATAGAATCTGAAGGAAGAGACGACAGAACAAACAGTCAAATGAAGAGCAGAGAAAATACAAACCCCTCTAACCCAAACCCCTCCAACCCAAACCCCTCCAACCCAAACCCCTCCAACCCAAACCCCTCTAACCCAAACCCCTCTAACCCAAACCCCTCCAACCCAAACCCCTCTAACCCAAACCCCTCCGACCCAAACCCCTCTGACCCAAACCCCTCCAACCCAAACCCCTCCAACCCAAACCCCTCTAACCCAAACCCCTCCAACCCAAACCCCTCTAACCCAAACCCCTCCAACCCAAACCCCTCTAACCCAAACCCCTCCAACCCAAACCCCTCTAACCCAAACCCCTCCAACCCAAACCCCTCCAACCCAAACCCCTCCAACCCAAACCCCTCCAACCCAAACCCCTCTAACCCAAACCCCTCCAACCCAAACCCCTCCAACCCAAACCCCTCCAACCCAAACCCCTCCAACCCAAACCCCTCTAACCCAAACCCCTCCAACCCAAACCCCTCTAACCCAAACCCCCTCCGACCCAAACCCCTCTGACCCAAACCCCTCCAACCCAAACCCCTCCAACCCAAACCCCTCTAACCCAAACCCCTCCAACCCAAACCCCTCTAACCCAAACCCCTCCAACCCAAACCCCTCTAACCCAAACCCCCTCCAACCCAAACCCCTCTAACCCAAACCCCTCTAACCCAAACCCCTCCAACCCAAACCCCTCCAACCCAACCCCTCCAACCCAAACCCCTCTAACCCAAACCCCTCCAACCCAAACCCCTCTAACCCAAACCCCTCTAACCCAAACCCCTCCAACCCAAACCCCTCCAACCCAAACCCCTCCAACCCAAACCCCTCCAACCCAAACCCCTCCAACCCAAACCCCTCTAACCCAAACCCCTCCAACCCAAAAAGGCCTGTGGTGTTGAAATCTTTGACTATGCTGTACATAGTCAAAGATTTCAACACAGGGAGCATAGCCCTGCTATTGAGAAAGGCCGCCGTAGGCAGACATGGCTCTCAAGAGAAGACAGGCTATGTGCACACTGCCCACAAAATGAGGTGGAAACTGAGCTGCACTTCCTAACCTCCTGCCAAATGTATGACCATATTAGAGAGACATATTTCCCTCAGATTACACAGATCCACAAAGAATTCGAAAACAAACCCAATGTTGATAAACTCCCATATCTACTGGGTGAAATTCCACAGTGTGCCATCACAGCAGCAAGATGTGTGACCTGTTGCCACGAGAAAAGGGCAACCAGTGAAAAACACACACCATTGTAAATACAACCCATATTTATGTTTATTTATTTTCCCTTTTGTACTTTAACAATTTGCACATAATATGACATTTGTAATGTCTTTATTATTTTGGAACTTTTGTGAGTGTAATGTTTACTATTCATTTTTATTGTTTATTTCACTTTTGTTTATCATCTACTTCACTTTCTTTGGCAATGTAAACAAGTTTCCCATGCCAATAAAGCCCCTTAATTTGAAATTGAGAGGTAGAGTGAGAGGTAGAGTGGTAGAGTGAGAGGTAGAGAAGTAGAGAGACAGACATTGCTTTGGCAATGTTAACATATGTTTCCCATGCCAATAAAGCCCATTGAATTGAGAGAGAGAGAGAGAGAGAGAGAGAGAGAGGTAGAGAGATAGAGAGGTAGAGAGAGAGGTAGAGAGAGAGAGGTAGAGAGAGAGAGGTAGAGAGTGAGAGGTAGAGAGTGAGAGAGAGAGGTAGAGAGTGAGAGGTAGAGAGTGAGAGGTAGAGAGAGAGAGGTAGAGAGAGAGAGGTAGAGAGAGAGAGGTAGAGAGAGAGAGGTAGAGAGAGAGGTAGAGAGAGAGAGAGAGAGAGGTAGAGAGAGAGAGAGAGAGAGGTAGAGAAGTAGAGAGAGAGAGAGAGAACTGTAGTCTAGTAGCCTCTCTAGAGTGAGAGGTAGAGAGAGAGAGAGAGAGAGAACTGTAGTCTAGTAGCCTCTAGAGTGAGAGGTAGAGAAGTAGAGAGAGAGAGAGAACTGTAGTCTTAGTAGCCTCTCTAGAGTGAGAGGTAGAGAAGTAGAGAGAGAGAGAGAACTGTAGTCTAGTAGCCTCTCTAGAGTGAGAGGTAGAGAGAGAGAGAGAGAGAGAACTGTAGTCTAGTAGCCTCTAGAGTGAGAGGTAGAGAAGTAGAGAGAGAGAGAGAACTGTAGTCTTAGTAGCCTCTCTAGAGTGAGAGGTAGAGAAGTAGAGAGAGAGAGAGAACTGTAGTCTAGTAACCTCTCTAGAGTGTGACGACCCTCCCACTCTGTCTGCCATATTATGTCTTTGTTCTTGTTTCCTTATTAGGATGCCGGTGGGCGGAGTTGGGAGGGTCGTCAGCTTTATGGGAAACACCTGGGCCAGGTGTCTCCCAGGATAAATAGACCTCTTCCACATTCATGGAGGAGACTCTCTCCATGCAGACACCTTTGTAGATTGTGTTGTGGTTCTTGGTGGCCTTTTGTTTGTTTGCTTTGGCACCTTTCAACACCCTGCATTATCACATTCATGCATGCAAAACACTCACTTACACTACTGATTACTGATTACACACACCATTGTATATTTTCCTTAGTTGCTTTAGTTAATAAATATATATTTTGTTACTCCTTAAAAGAATTTCAGCACATTACATCCAACCTCTGTAACACAGAAGTAGAATCTTGTGTAATTTGGTCAGCAGTGTGAACGTCTGTGTTCATAGTGTTAGAAACTGATGTATCCGCAACCCCCCCCCCCCCGATCTGCATGGGCACAAACCCCCCCCACCCCCGATCTGCATGGGCACCCCCCCTACCCCCGATCTGCATGGGCACACCCCCCCCTACCCCCGATCTGCATGGGCACAACCCCCCCCCTACCCCGATCTGCATGGGCACAGGTTGCATATTTCAACCTCAATCCAGGAAGTCCAGAATAAATCCTATTGAGATAACAAGGATGCATCCCAAACGACAACATATTATACACTGAGTGTAATATGATCCCTTATTGATGTCACTTGTTGAATCCACTTCAATCAGTGTAGATGAAGGGGAGGAGACCTGGTTAAAGAGGAAGGGGAGGAGACCTGGTTAAAGATGAAGGGGAGGAGACCTGGTTAAAGATGAAGGGGAGGAGACCTGGTTAAAGATGAAGGGGAGGAGACCAGGTTAAAGAGGAAGGGGAGGAGACAGGTTAAAGAGGAAGGGGAGGAGACCAGGTTAAAGAGGAAGGGGAGGAGACCTGGTTAAAGAGGAAGGGGAGGAGACCAGGTTAAAGAGGAAGGGGAGGAGACCAGGTTAAAGAGGAAGGGGAGGAGACCAGGTTAAAGAGGAAGGGGAGGAGACCTGGTTAAAGAGGAAGGGGAGGAGACCAGGTTAAAGAGGAAGGGGAGGAGACCTGGTTAAAGATGAAGGGGAGGAGACCTGGTTAAAGAGGAAGGGGAGGAGACCTGGTTAAAGATGAAGGGGAGGAGACCTGGTTAAAGAGGAAGGGGAGGAGACCTGGTTAAAGAGGAAGGGGAGGAGACCAGGTTAAAGAGGAAGGGGAGGAGACCAGGTTAAAGAGGAAGGGGAGGAGACCAGGTTAAAGAGGAAGGGGAGGAGACCAGGTTAAAGAGGAAGGGGAGGAGACCAGGTTAAAGAGGAAGGGGAGGAGACCAGGTTAAAGATGAAGGGGAGGAGACCTGGTTAAAGAGGAAGGGGAGGAGACCTGGTTAAAGAGGAAGGGGAGGAGACCTGGTTAAAGAGGAAGGGGAGGACACCTGGTTAAAGAGGAAGGGGAGGAGACGGGTTTAAAGGAGGATTTTTAAGCCTTGAGACAATTGAGACAAGGATTGTGTCTGTGTTGCCATTCAGAGGGTGAATGGGCAAGACAAAATATTTAAGTGCCTTTGAACAGGGTAGGGTAGTAGGTGCCAGGCGTAACGATTTGTGTCAAGAACTGCAACGCTGCTGGGTTTGTCACGCTCAACAGTTTCCTGTGTGTATCAAGAATGGTCCACCACCCAAAGGACATCCAGCCAACTTGACCCAACTGTGGAAAGCATTGGGGTCAACATGGGCCAGCATCCCTGTGGAACGCCTTCAACACCTTGTAGAG
The DNA here is from genome assembly GCF_002021735.2 of Oncorhynchus kisutch. Taxonomy (NCBI): domain Eukaryota; kingdom Metazoa; phylum Chordata; class Actinopteri; order Salmoniformes; family Salmonidae; genus Oncorhynchus; species Oncorhynchus kisutch. Next base: position 14,186,421 of record NW_022261983.1, read on the forward strand.
TCAACATGGGCCAGCATCCCTGTGGAACGCTTTCAACACCTTGTAGAGTCAACATGGGCCAGCATCCCTGTGGAACGTTTTCAACACCTTGTAGAGTTGAAGCTGTTCTGAGAGCAAAGGAAGGGGGCAACTCAATATCAGAAAGGTGTCCTTGATGTTTTGTACACTCAGTGTATAATGTACAGGGTGCATTTGGGACCCACTCTGTTTTCTAAGGGAAATGTCTCAGAGAGCACAGTACTCACCTGTTACCTCCTCTGCATTGGGGTCAATGAGACGGTCCAGACCATAGTCCATGGCACTGTGTGTCCGACGCTGTGGACACACCAAGCACCTGTTTAGTCAGTCTGATGTGCTGTAACTCAACATATTATCTCCAGAGTCTGGAGCACAGAACCCTGGGTAAGGAACTGGGGCACAGACCCCTGGGTAAGGAACTGGGGCACAGACCCGTGGGTAAGGAACTGGAGCACAGACCCCTGGGTAAGGAACTGGTGCACAGACCCCTGGGTAAGGAACTGGGGCACAGACCCCTGGGAAAGGAACTGGGGCACAGACCCCTGGGTAAGGAACTGGAGCACAGACCCCTGGGTAAGGAACTGGTGCACAGACCCGTGGGTAAGGAACTGGGGCACAGACCCGTGGGTAAGGAACTGGGGCACAGACCCCCGGGTAAGGAACTGGGGCACAGACCCCTGGGAAAGGAACTGGGGCACAGACCCCTGGGTAAGGAACTGGAGCACAGACCCCTGGGTAAGGAACTGGAGCACAGACCCCTGGGTAAGGAACTGGGGCACAGACCCCTGGGAAAGGAACTGGAGCACAGACCCCTGGGTAAGGAACTGGAGCACAGACCCCTGGGTAAGGAACTGGTGCACAGACCCCTGGGTAAGAAACTGGATGAGCTTACCGATGTTTTCCAAACAGATCTGGCACCAACATCCTCAATCATTTGAATGAGAACATTATATTACTTGTATTTAATTGTTTTTTTATTTAACCCTTATTAGGTTGACTGAGAAACACGTTCTCATTTACAGCAACGTCCTGGGGAATAGTTACAGGGGAGAGGAGGGGGGATGAATGAACCAATAGGAAGCTACTTGAACACGTTCCAACTCCTTTCTGCCTCTAATTAGTCCTTTTGGAAGTTTTTCCTAGTAAACCTTTTTGTTGGATTTTCCTCAGTGTTGTCAAGCAGCCCTCCTAGTTTCCTGGTGCAGCGTGGAGGTCTACCTGAACTGAGTAACAGGTTTGATTTTCCTCAGTGTTGTCAAGCAGCCCTCCTAGTTTCCTGCTGCAGCGTGGAGGTCTACCTGAACTGAGTAACAGGTTTGATTTTCCTCAGTGTTGTCAAGCAGCCCTCCTAGTTTCCTGGTGCAGCGTGGAGGCCTACCTGAACTGAGTAACAGGTTTGATTTTTTCCCCATGTCCTAAAAACACCTCGTATCATTTCCCCTGTGTTCTATTACATCACACATAGTCCTTGGCGATGCCCCCCCCCCCCCCCCCCCCCCCCCAAAAAAAAAAAACTGGCGACCGACTGTAGACCTCTAGTTCTGGATGAGGCTGACGCTCTGCTGCTGTTCTGTCTGTCTGGACCACGGCCTCATGGAGACAGAGAGACACAATAACACTCAACATCTCTATGCAGGAAACTGGTAGTCCACCCAGCAGCCTTGAGTTCAAGTTGAAAGACTGAAAAGAATGAGACTGTTATGTTGAAAGACTGAAAAGAATGAGACTGTTATGTTGAAAGAAAGAACAGGAACCGTTGATGGGGAAAATGACTTAGTTATTGAAACGGGGCGTAGTATTGTGTCATGGACAGACTAGAGAAACTTGTTATTATTGGTCATGTAATAACATTACAGGTCTCATAGGGGTCTCATAGAAGTCTCATAGAGGTCTCATAGAGGTCTCATAGGGGGACTCATTCAGGCCTCATAGAGGTCTCATTCAGGTCTCATAGGGGACTCATTCAGGTCTCATTCAGGCCTCATAGAGGTCTCATTCAGGTCTCATAGAGGTCTCATAGGGGTCTCATAGAGGTCTCATTCAGGTCTCATAGAGGTCTCATTCAGGTCTCATAGAGGTCTCATAGAGGACTCATAGTCTCATTCAGGTCTCATAGAGGTCTCATAGAGGACTCATTCAGGTCTCATAGGAGTCTCATAGAGGACTCATTCGGGTCTCAGAGGTCTCATACAGGTCTCATAGGGGTCTCATACAGGACTCATAGAGGTCTCATAGAGGTCTCATAGAGGTCTCATTCAGGTCTCATAGAGGTCTCATTCAGGTTTCAGAGGTCTCATTCAGGTTTCAGAGGTCTCATAGGGGTCTCATACAGGACTCATAGAGGACTCATAGAGGTCTCATAGAGGTCTCATTCAGGTCTCAGAGGTCTCATTCAGGTCTCATAGAGGTCTCATTCAGGTCTCATAGAGGTCTCATTCAGGTCTCAGAGGTCTCATTCAGGTCTCATAGGGGTCTCATTCAGGTCTCATAGAGGTCTCATTCAGGTTTCAGGGGTCTCATAGGGGTCTCATACAGGACTCATAGAGGTCTCATAGGGGTCTCATTCAGGTCTCATTCAGGTCTCATAGGGGTCTCATTCAGGTCTCATAGGGGGACTCATTCAGGTCTCATTCAGGCCTCAGAGGTCTCATAGGGGTCTAATTCAGGTCTCATAGAGGTCTCATTCAGGTCTCATAGAGGTCTCATACAGGTCTCATTCAAGTCTCATAGAGGTCTCATTCAAGTCTCATTCAGGTCTCATTCAGGTCTTATTGAGGTCTACAGATTAAGAGGAGGGAAGATGTGACCTGATATAGTTCCTATGTGATGCGTATTAACACTACTGGGTGATACAACTATCACTGGAGTATTCTGCGTAGGGATATGACCGTGAACTTAACTTGTCATTAGTCATGTGGCCGTTTAGCAGTGACACCCCATTGTAGTCCCTAGTCAAGTGAGTTCCACAGTAAATAACATAAAAGGATACACTTGCCTCCGAGCTGTTTACTACCACATCAAACTTTACGGCGGGGTCAGAGTAAATTCCATGTCGAAACAGAGTCACGGTGAATGGAGAGAGAGCGGGACTAGACGCTATGGAGCTCATAGGCTGACAGCAACAATATCCTGTGACACAAACACTTTGGTGGGTCTGTACTCACTGGTGGCCTGTGTACTATCCAGTAGGCTCTCTCCTGACAGTCCAACACCACTCTGTCTGGCTTCTTCCTCTCTTTATTAGCCCTGACAGACAGACAGACAGACAGACAGACAGACAGACAGACAGACAGACAGACAGACAGACACACAGACAGACAGACATGGGAGACAGACATGACAGACAGACATACATGGGAGACAGACAGACACACAGACAGACAGACATGGGAGACAGACATGACAGACAGACATACATGGGAGACAGACAGACAGACATGGGAGACAGACAGACAGACATGGGAGACAGACAGACAGACAGACATGGGAGAGACAGACAGACATGGGAGAGACAGGCAGACAGACATGGGAGAGACAGACATGGGAGAGACAGGCAGACAGACATGGGAGAGACAGGCAGACAGGAGAGACAGGAGACAGAAACAGACAGACAGACAGGAGACAGAAACAGGAGAGACAGACAGACATGGGAGAGACAGGCAGACAGGAGAGACAGGAGACAGAAACAGACAGACAGGAGAGACAGACAGACATGGGAGACAGGCAGACATGGGAGAGAGAGGCAGACAGACAGACAGACAGACAGACAGACAGACAGACAGACAGACAGACATGGGAGAGACAGACGGACAGACATGGGAGAGACAGACGGACAGACATGGGAGAGACAGAAACAGACAGACAGACAGGAGAGACAGGAGACAGAAACAGTCAGAACACAGACAGGAGAAACAGACAGAGGAAAGGAGGTAGATACAGGAGACAAAGAGAGACAGGTCACTATTGAATTACACCTGGTCTTGGGGACCCACAAGGTGTGCAGGCTTTTATTCGTCCAAGCACTAACACATCTGATTCAAATAATCACACAGCTCTTGATTAGGTCAATCAGACATGCTAATGCTGGTCTGAATCATCACACAGCTCTTGATTAGGTCAATCAGACATGCTAATGCTGGTCTGAATCATCACACAGCTCTTGATTAGGTCAATCAGACATGCTAATGCTGGTCTGAATCATCACACAGCTCTTGATTAAGTCAATCAGACATGTTAATGCTGGTCTGAATCATCACACAGCTATTGATTAAGTCAATCAGACATGTTAATGCTGGTCTGAATCATCACACAGCTCTTGATTAAGTCAATCAGACATGTTAATGCTGGTCTGAATCATCACACAGCTCTTGATTAGGTCAATCAGACATGTTAATGCTGGTCTGGATCAAAAGCCTGCACAGTGTGTGGGTCCCTACCAACACATAAACAGCGGTCTAATCCAGTCTTCAGACAACAGAAGGTTACATACTTGTACTGCTCTGTAGCCTGCATCACGATGAAATCCCACTTGGGGTTCATCCATTTGTGGAGATTGTCGTAGTGTTGCTGTTGAAAACAACAGATGTTTGGCTAAAATAACTAAAAGTCAAATAGTTAGACGACAAAATCCCCCGACGCTAAAACAACACATACATGTGTAAAGAAATGTCTATCTCCTCCATCTTGCTTAGGAACCCCCAGAAAACAGAATATAACCAACACCAGCCCTTAAACCACCACTACAGCCCTATGGGTGAGACAGCTACTGTACCTGACATTAACATGTTAGTCATTTAGCAGACGCTCTTATCCAGAGATAGCTAGCTGAGACAACAGCATATCACTGTCGTAGTAAGTGGGATTTATTTAAGATGTGCACCCCCCCACCCATAGTACCTGCTCATAGGGCTCCAGCACCCCCCCCCCCCCCACCCCACCCGTAGTACCTGCTCATAGGGCTCCAGCATCCCCCCCCCACCCGTAGTACCTGCTCATAGGGCACCAGCATCCCCCCCCCCCACCCGTAGTACCTGCTCATAGTGCTCCAGCACCCCCCCCCACCCGTAGTACCTGCTCATAGGGCTCCAGCATCCCCCCCCCCACCCGTAGTACCTGCTCATAGGGCACCAGCATCCCCCCCCCCCACCCGTAGTACCTGCTCATAGGGCACCAGCATCCCCCCCCCCCACCCGTAGTACCTGCTCATAGGGCACCAGCATCCCCCCCCACCCGTAGTACCTGCTCATAGGGCTCCAGCACCCCCCCCCACCCGTAGTACCTGCTCATAGTGCTCCAGCATCCCCCCCCCCACCCGTAGTACCTGCTCATAGGGCTCCAGCATCCCCCCCCCATCCGTAGTACCTGCTCATAGGGCTTCAGCACCCCCCACCCGTAGTACCTGCTCATAGGGCACCAGCATCCCCCCCCACCCGTAGTACCTGCTCATAGGGCTCCAGCATCCCCCCCCACCCGTAGTACCTGCTCATAGGGCTCCAGCACCCCCCCCACCCGTAGTACCTGCTCATAGGGCTCCAGCATCCCCTTCTTCCGGATGTTTCTCCTGGCCAGATAGATGGCTTTAGGGAGACAGAGGGGAAGTATACAACATGTTATTTACCACATCTTTACCTGGTGCAGAAAACTGGGCCAATACATCATCAGCTTGTCTACGTGAGAACATGTGACTCAGAATGTTTATTGTGTCACTATCTGAACATGTGACTCAGAATGTTATTGTGTCACTATCTGAACATGTGACTCAGAATGTTATTGTGTCACTATCTGAACATGTGACTCAGAATGTTTATTGTGTCACTATCTGAACATGTGACTCAGAATGTTTATTGTGTCACTATCTGAACATGTGACTCAGAATGTTTATTGTGTCACTATCTGAACATGTGACTCAGAATGTTATTGTGTCACTATCTTAACATGTGACTCAGAATGTTTATTGTGTCACTATCTGAACATGTGACTCAGAATGTTATTGTGTCACTATCTTAACATGTGACTCAGAATGTTAATGTGTCACTATCTGAACATGTGACTCAAAATGTTATTGTGTCACTATCTGAACATGTGACTCAGAATGTTATTGTGTCACTATCTAAACATGTGACTCAGAATTTTATTGTGTCACTATCTGAACATGTGACTCAGAATGTTTATTGTGTCACTATCTGAACATGTGACTCGGAATGTTTATTGTGTCACTATCTGAACATGTGACTCGGAATGTTTATTGTGTCACTATCTAAACATGTGACTCAGAATGTTATTGTGTCACTATCTTAACATGTGACTCAGAATGTTATTGTGTCACTATCTAAACATGTGACTCAGAATGTTATTGTGTCACTATCTGAACATGTGACTCAGAATGTTTATTGTGTCACTATCTGAACATGTGACTCGGAATGTTTATTGTGTCACTATCTGAACATGTGACTCAGAATGTTTATTGTGTCACTATCTGAACATGTGACTCGGAATGTTTATTGTGTCACTATCTGAACATGTGACTCAGAATGTTTATTGTGTCACTATCTGAACATGTGACTCGGAATGTTTATTGTGTCACTATCTGAACATGTGACTCGGAATGTTTATTGTGTCACTATCTGAACTAGCTGGAACAACAGTCACACTAAGAAGTAGCTGACACTTTAAAAACAGGTGTCATTGAAACGCTGACGATTCATGTTTTCTTTTCAATCCACAATCTGGATCCCTCCACAGCCTCATAGAGGATCTAGATACTTTTCCTAACCTCTCTGGATTACAAACAAATTGTGATAAGTGTACTATATTACATATTGGATCACAAAAAAATATATTACTTTTACATTACCGTGTAGTTTACCAATAAAATGGTCTGACGGGGAAGTTGACATACTCGGTATTCATATCCCGAAAGAAAGAAGTTATCTCACTACAATAATACATTTTAATAGAAAGTTAGCAAAAATAGATAAGATGTTGCTACCATGGAAAGGAAAATACCTGTCTATTTGTGAAAAAAATCACCCTGATTAACTCTTTAGTCATATCCCAGTTTACCCTGATTAACTCCTTTAGTCATATCCCAGTTTACCCTGATTAACTCTTTAGTCATATCCCAGTTTACCCTGATTAACTCCTTTAGTCATATCCCAGTTTACCCTGATTAACTCTTTAGTCATATCCCAGTTTACCCTGATTAACTCCTTTAGTCAGATCCCAGTTTACCCTGATTAACTCCTTTAGTAATATCCCAGTTTACCCTGATTAACTCTTTAGTCATATCCCAGTTTACCCTGATTAACTCCTTTAGTCATATCCCAGTTTACCCTGATTAACTCTTTAGTCATATCCCAGTTTACCCTGATTAACTCCTTTAGTCAGATCCCAGTTTACCCTGATTAACTCCTTTAGTCATATCCCAGTTTACCCTGATTAACTCTTTAGTCATATCCCAGTTTACCCTGATTAACTCCTTTAGTCATATCCCAGTTTACCCTGATTAACTCTTTAGTCATATCCCAGTTTACACTGATTAACTCTTTAGTCAGATCCCAGTTTACCCTGATTAACTCTTTAGTCATATCCCAGTTTACCCTGATTAACTCTTTAGTCAGATCCCAGTTTACCCTGATTAACTCTTTAGTCATATCCCAGTTTACCCTGATTAACTCTTTAGTCAGATCCCATTTTACCCTGATTAACTCTTTAGTCATATCCCAGTTTACCCTGATTAACTCTTTAGTCATATCCCAGTTTACCCTGATTAACTCTTTAGTCATATCCCAGTTTACCCTGATTAACTCCTTTAGTCATATCCCAGTTTACCCTGATTAACTCTTTAGTCATATCCCAGTTTACCCTGATTAACTCTTTAGTCAGATCCCATTTTACCCTGATTAACTCTTTAGTCAGATCCCAGTTTACCCTGATTAACTCTTTAGTCAGATCCCAGTTTACCCTGATTAACTCCTTTAGTCAGATCCCAGTTTACCCTGATTAACTCTTTAGTCATATCCCAGTTTACCCTGATTAACTCTTTAGTCAGATCCCATTTTACCCTGATTAACTCTTTAGTCAGATCCCAGTTTACCCTGATTAACTCTTTAGTCATATCCCAGTTTACCCTGATTAACTCCTTTAGTCAGATCCCAGTTTACCCTGATTAACTCTTTAGTCATATCCCAGTTTACCCTGATTAACTACTTTAGTCATATCCCAGTTTACCCTGATTAACTCTTTAGTCATATCCCAGTTTACCCTGATTAACTCTTTAGTCAGATCCCAGTTTACCCTGATTAACTCTTTAGTCATATCCCAGTTTACCCTGATTAACTCCTTTAGTCATATCCCAGTTTACCCTGATTAACTCCTTTAGTCATATCCCAGTTTACCCTGATTAACGATTTAGTCATATCCCAGTTTACCCTGATTAACTCCTTTAGTCATATCCCAGTTTACCCTGATTAACTCTTTAGTCATATCCCAGTTTACCCTGATTAACTCCTTTAGTCAGATCCCAGTTTACCCTGATTAACTCCTTTAGTCATATCCCAGTTTACCCTGATTAACTCTTTAGTCAGATCCCAGTTGACCCTGATTAACTCTTTAGTCAGATCCCATTTTACCCTGATTAACTCTTTAGTCAGATCCCATTTTACCCTGATTAACTCTTTAGTCATATCCCAGTTTACCCTGATTAACGATTTAGTCATATCCCAGTTTACCCTGATTAACTCTTTAGTCATATCCCAGTTTACCCTGATTAACTCCTTTAGTCATATCCCAGTTTACCCTGATTAACTCTTTAGTCATATCCCAGTTTACCCTGATTAACTCCTTTAGTCATATCCCAGTTTACCCTGATTATCGATTTAGTCATATCCCAGTTTACCCTGATTAACTCTTTAGTCATATCCCAGTTTACCCTGATTAACTCCTTAAGTCATATCCCAGTTTACCCTGATTAACTCTTTAGTCAGATCCCAGTTTACCCTGATTAACTCCTTTAGTCATATCCCAGTTTACCCTGATTAACTCCTTTAGTCATATCCCATTTTACCCTGATTAACTCTTTAGTCATATCCCAGTTTACCCTGACTAACTCCTTTAGTCAGATCCCATTTTACCCTGATTAACTCTTTAGTCATATCCCAGTTTACCCTGATTAACTCTTTAGTCATATCCCATTTTACCCTGATTAACTCCTTTAGTCATATCCCAGTTTACCCTGATTAACTCTTTAGTCATATCCCAGTTTACCCTGATTAACTCTTTAGTCATATCCCAGTTGACCTATTTGCTTATGGTCTTGCCTACACCTAGTGACCTGTTATTTAAATTATATGAGCAAAAAAATGTAAAAAATGTATTTGGAAGGGGAAGTCCGAATTAAATGGGCCTGTTTATATAATAAATATGAAATCATAAATATTAAAGCATTAGATCTCTCACTTAAAGGCTTCAGTCATACAAAAGTTATACTTAAATCTGAACTGGTTCTCTAGCAGATTAGTAAGAATGTCTCACCCCATGTTCAAGAATGGCCTTTTTCCCTTTATTCAGACTACAACCTCTCACTTTCGGTTATTTGAAAATGAAATAATAAAAGTTGGTTGCAATTTCAGTTTAATCCACCAGAAAAGAACAAATAAAACAACAAATAGTTAAACTCAAATATAGTAATAGATTTTTATTTTTATTTTAAAAAAATTGAATAAAAAAAAGTATAATCTTTGTAAATTATATCATAAATAGGACACAGCTAACATAAATACATGGAAATATCTGCTCGACCCAAAATGACATCCAACTAATTGCAGTATTAACGCAAAAATGGAAGAGGCAATTGGAAGGGAGAGAAAGGCAGGAAGTTGTCTGTCGGCCATGCATGAAAGACCAACATTGGTTAAAGAAAATTGTGATAAAAAAATAAGAAAGTGGACCAGTTTCATTTAAGGACCAAAACATTGACAACTGTGCCATGGAGACCTCTAAATAATTGGGAAGAGATTTTCAATCTACTGACTCCATGTCACAGTGATACACAAAACAATGCTGGATTAAAACGTTGAGTTTTTCCATTTTCCATTTTTATATAAAATTCTTGTAACCAATAGAATGTCTTATACAGTGGGGCAAAAAAAGTATTTAGTCAGCCACCAATTGTGCAAGTTCTCCCACTTAAAAAGATGAGAGGCCTGTAATTTTCATCATAGGTACGTACACTTCAACTATGACAGACAAAATGAGAAAAGAAAATCACATTGTAGGATTTTTAATGAATTTATTTGCAAATTATGGTGGAAAATAAGTATTTGGTCACCTACAAACAAGCAAGATTTCTGGCTCTAACAGACCTGTAACTTCTTCTTTAAGAGTCTCCTCTGTCCTCCACTCATTACCTGTATTAATGGCACCTGTTTGAACTTGTTATCAGTATAAAAGACACCTGTCCACAACCTCAAACAGTCACGTCTGGGACCTTTTGGATCGGAGGTTGAGGGCTATGGACATTCCCCTCAGAAATGTCTGGGAACTTGCAGGTGCCTTGGTGGAAGAGTGGGGTAAACATCTCAAAGCAAGAGCTGTCAAATCTGGTGCAGTCCATGGGGAGGAGATGCACTGCAGTACTTAATGCAGCTGGTGGCCACACCAGATACTGACTGTTACTTTTGAATTTGACCCTCCTTTGTTCAGGGGACACAATATTCAATTTCTGTTAGTCATATGTCTGTGGAACTTGTTCAGTTTATGTCTCAGTTGTTGAATCTTGTTATGTTTATACAAATATTTACACGTTATGTTTGCTGAAAATATTTTGGTTAGGCCAGGGTGTGACTAGGGTGGGCATTCTATGTTCATTTTCTATGTTTTCTATTTCTTTGTTGTTTGGCGGGGGGTGGTTCTCAATCAGAGGCAGCTGTCTATCGTAGTCTCTGATTGAGATCCATACTTAGGTAACTTTTCCCAACATGGGTTTTGTGGGTAGTTGTTTTGTGTCTTTCTGCACCAGACAGAACTGTTTTGGTTTTTGTTCATTGTCTTTGTTATTTTGGTTAATCAGTGTTCAGTTCTTTTAATAAAAGATGAACACGTACTGCACCTTGGTCCTCCACTCCTTCCAACAGCTGTTACAGATAGAAGCCACAGTCTATCTGCAGCATTGAAGCTGATCTACACTAGGGTAGCCTAGTGGTTAGAGTGTAGGGGCGGCAGGGTAGCCTAGTGGTTAGAGCGTTGGACTAGTAAACGGAAGGTTGCAAGTTCAAATCCCCGAGCTGACAAGGTACAAATCTGTCGTTCTGCCCCTGAACAAGACAGTTAACCCCAAGGCCGTCATTGAAAATAAGAATTTGTTCTTAACTGACTTGCCTAGTTAAATAAAGGTAAAATAAACCAAGTATTATGTGTTTAAATACATACAAATAAGTATCTGACAGTAACTGGACATTCACTCTCCTTTCACAGAAGATAAACCCACAATAGTCTATGTCCTCAGAGGGGCCACTACAGAAGATAAACCCACCATAGTCTATGTCCTCAGATGGGTCACTATAGAAGATAAACCCACCATAGTCTATGTCCTCAGACGGGCCACTACAGAAGATAAACCCACCATAGTCTATGTCCTCAGCGGGCCACTACAGAAGATAAACCCACCATAGTCTATGTCCCCAGAGGGGCCACTACAGAAGATAAACCCACCATAGTCTATGTCCTCAGATGGGTCACTATAGAAGATAAACCCACCCTAGTCTATGTCCTCAGAGGGGCCACTACAGAAGATAAACCCACCATAGTCTATGTCCTCAGAGGGGCCACTACAGAAGATAAACCCACCATAGTCTATGTCCTCAGAGGGGCCACTATAGAAGATAAACCCACCATAGTCTATGTCCTCAGAGGGGCCACTACAGAAGATAAACCCACCATAGTCTATGTCCTCAGAGGGGCCACTATAGAAGATAAACCCACCATAGTCTATGTCCTCAGAGGGGCCACTACAGAAGATAAACCCACCATAGTCTATGTCCTCAGAGGGGCCACTATAGAAGATAAACCCACCATAGTCTATGTCCTCAGAGGGGCCACTACAGAAGATAAACCCACCATAGTCTATGTCCTCAGAGGGGCCACTACAGAAGATAAACCCACCATAGTCTATGTCCTCAGACGGGCCACTACAGAAGATAAACCCACCATAGTCTATGTCCTCAGAGGGGCCACTACAGAAGATAAACCCACCATAGTCTATGTCCTCAGAGGGGCCACTATAGAAGATAAACCCACCATAGTCTATGTCCTCAGAGGGGCCACTACAGAAGATAAACCCACCATAGTCTATGTCCTCAGAGGGGCCACTACAGAAGATAAACCCACCATAGTCAATGTCCTCAGCGGGCCACTTCTGCACGGGCCAGAAATAAGGGGTCTGCGGAAAGGTTGGGACAGACAGTGACATGAAGATTAGTCATTTGCTCTGCCTCTGACACAGGTAGATACAGGTAGATAGACACAGGTAGTTACAGGTAGATAGACACAGGTAGTTACAGGTAGATAGACATAGGTAGTTACAGGTAGATAGACACAGGTAGTTACAGGTAGTTACAGGTAGATAGACACAGGTAGTTACAGGTAGATAGACACAGGTAGTTACAGGTAGTTACAGGTAGTTACAGGTAGATCGACACAGGTAGTTACAGGTAGATCGACACAGGTAGTTACAGGTAGATAGACACAGGTAGTTACAGGTAGTTACAGGTAGATAGACACAGGTAGTTACAGGTAGATAGACACAGGTAGTTACAGGTAGTTACAGGTAGATAGACACAGGTAGTTACAGGTAGATCGACACAGGTAGTTACAGGTAGATAGACACAGGTAGTTACAGGTAGATAGACACAGGTAGTTACAGGTAGATAGACACAGGTAGTTACAGGGAGATACAGGGAGATACAGGGAGATAGACACAGGTAGTTACAGGGAGATACCGGTAGATAGACACAGGTAGTTACAGGTAGATAGACACAGGTAGTTACAGGTAGATAGACACAGGTAGTTACAGGTAGATAGACACAGGTAGTTACAGGTAGATAGACACAGGTAGTTACAGGTAGATAGACACAGGTAGTTACAGGTAGATCGACATGGGTAGTTACAAGGAGATACAGGTAGTTACAGGTAGATAGACACAGGTAGTTACAGGGAGATACAGGTAGATAGACACAGATAGTTACAGGGAGATACAGGGAGATAGACACAGGTAGTTACAGGGAGATACAGGGAGATAGACACAGGTAGTTACAGGTAGATAGACACAGGTAGTTACAGGGAGATACAGGGAGATAGACACAGGTAGTTACAGGCAGGTACAGGTAGATAGACACAGGTAGTTACAAGCAGGTACCTGGAAGCGGTAGAGGGTGCTGTCGGGTACCAGGACCAACTTCCTGTGGTTCTGGAGGGGGTAGATGTACCCGTAGGCCACCAGCATGGTCCCAAACGCCTGGGCCTCTGGTGGAGGGAGGGGGAAGAGAGGAGGAGGAGGAGGAGGAGAGAAGGGGGTGAGAGTTCATATATTTTCAAAGCTCTTGGTTGTACTTTAGTTTACAGCCTTTAACTAGTAGTGACTTGCTTGCATAATAACATGGTAACATGTAATAATTACATTAAAAAATATACCTTTATTGTGTTGGATTAATTGATATAAGTACCCAGCAGAATCCATTCATAGAATCCAGTTGCTTACCTTCTGTGGTAACCTTCATTTTGGTGACAATCCATGCTAGAACGTCCTGCCCTGTGTGATGGATGACAAGTGAATATTGATATTCACAGCATGACATCAGTGGGCTGGCTCTCACAGGCCTGGTCTACACACAGACTACCTGTTGAAGGTACTACCTGGCTCTCACAGGCCTGGTCTACACACAGACTACCTGTTGAAGGTACTACCTGGCTCAGACACAGTGCAGAATCCATCACTTGATAACAATGTGTGAGTTTATGCCGTATAGCTTAACTTGTGATTAGATTGATCAGTATATATATCTGTCTGTTTGTCATGAAAAACTACAAATGACAATAACCAGCACTGAAGCAGGAAGTACCATGACTGTGATGACAATTTCCTGTCTGTCACATGGTCCTTCCTTCCCTTCATCTCCAGCCCTCCTGTTCGCCCAAATGGCACCCTATTTCCTATATAGTTTGGACCAGGGCCCATAAGGCTACGTAGTGCACTATGTAGGGAATAGGGTTCTATTTGAATGGACAGGAGGGCTGGAGATGAAGGGAAGAAAGGACCATGTCGCTACATTATTCCCTCTATAGTGCTCTAGATTAGACCACGCCCATAAGTCTACACAGTGCACTATGTAGGGAATAGGGTTCTATTTGGGATGAACAGGAGGGCTGGAGATGAAGGGAAGAAAGGACCATGTTGCTACATTATTCCCTCTATAGTGCTCTAGATTAGACCACGCCCATAAGTCTACACAGTGCACTATGTAGGGAATAGGGTTCTATTTGGGACGAACAGGAGGGGTGGAGATGAAGGGAAGAAAGGACCGTGTTGCTACATTATTCCCTCTATAGTGCTCTAGATTAGACCACGCCTATAAGTCTACACAGTGCACTGTGCCATGTGGGATGTAAGTCTGACCTTTCCCCTCTGGCCCTGGTCTTAGCCCGGGATTAGAGGGCAGCTTGGGAGCACAAAGCCCCCACACAGATCTGATCCAATTGACCGCTGTCTTATATAACCTACAGTAGCAAGCCTAGCAGGCGGTCTACAAAACAGTCTGCCGCAGCTCTAGAATCTTAGCTTGTCCAATAACTACCCACAACTTCCCAGAATTCTGTTTGTTTTTAATAACAACAATGTAGCATTGATGAGAGGTGTTTCCCTACTGTTTCCCCTACTGGGCAGCACCGCTACCTAGCTTTCTATTGGCTTCAGTTGAATGTTTTGGTTGTTTCAGCCCTGCTACATGGCTACAGTGGCCATATTTCACTGCACCAGGAAAAGGATCTAGGGCAAAACATTGTCAGAGTATAATGGAGATGGGAGGGGATATTGTTTGAGGAGATATGTCTCTCAGTGGGGCGACCATCTGGTGCTGTGACTCACCGTTGATGACGTGTGGGATAATGGTTACATTGAGTTTCTGGTCGGCACCCTTCACCCCACTCTTAGGATCCTGCATCTCAACCACAAACACCTCCACCTGGAGCAGGTTGGGGGGGGGGACAGCCAGACTCAAAATACACTTTGGTTTGTTTCAACAAAATGGAAGAAAACAGTCCTATTAGGTCAAAGGTCATTGTGATGTGTTCTGCATCTTCTGAGATGTGGAGGACCTGATTGGCTCAGAGCCATTTCCCCCTGCTGTCCAAGCAGCTAATTGGTTTAGAGCAGGGGTTCTTAAACTTTTTTTAGCTCGAGACCCAAATAAGAAATTGAACGTCCTAGTGTGACACAAATGGTCCAACAACGACCCGAATCAAGAAGAAATAGTAGGTGATTATAGATGTAACTCACTACCCACCTCTCCACATTACCCAGGGCCCACTTTGAGTCCTCACCCACAAGTATAAGAAAGCCTTGTTTAGAGGTTAGATTGGATCTCTAAGAGGTTTACAATCTCTTCGCTGTAAACAAAATAAATATACAGAAGCCTACAGGGTATGAAACAATAACGTGAGTGTAGTAGCATCTTTTGATGACGCTATGCAGATTACCACATTGAAAGTCGTGATGACTTCCCAGCTGTTCCATTTCCATGTGTAATTGGATGGGAACAGGATTATGAGCGGCCAAATCCACCAAATTAGAACCTCTTGTAAATAAATAACATTTTACAATTAACTTTTACAAACCAATTGATTCGGTTTTTTTTTTAAGTCATGAAAGGGTCAATTGAAACAACAATCTTGGGGCTCCTCGTGAATTTACTGTAAACTATAATAATCTATCAACAAGTAGACTATCACCAGCACACCTAAAATCAATCGACATGATGTGAACTTTTAGTTTATCTAAAGTCTATTACCTTTTTATCAAAACATTTAAAAGTACTGATAAATGACGTAAACGTACTGGTAGTTAACCTACATTTTTTAGGCATGCCATCCGTGGTCGGTAGTGCTGACCATAATCTCTCAGCGTCCTAATTGTCATGTTTGCGGTCAGTCGATACGCGGACCTAAAGAAGAAAATCCAGGTACGAAATGTTCATGAAAAAAAGTGATCACACAGGTATAATGGTATATCAGTAGCCTATTCCATTGACCGCGCGTCAGAGATTGCGTGAGAGGGGCCAGAAAGCGCGAGGACGGATTTATCAACCAATGACAGCTCGGCTAAACAATGGTTTAACAACCTGTTACGTGTGAAAGTGACACCAACATACGTCACACCATCAAGCAACTATCAATTTGGTGGCATTATGGCAGTAAAACCTTGAATTGAAATGTAACAGTAGTTGGATTATCGTTTATTGAAATATAGAAGAAGAAAAAAATCCATGTAAAATATTTGTCGCCCCAGAATGTGGTGAAAGAGGAAGGATAAAAACAATCAACTTTTTTTGCGATCAATTCACTGGATGATAAAATAATAATAATAATAATAATTTAATTTGTATATATATATATATATATATACTTTAATTTGATCTCATTTAAGCCTATGAATTTCACAGGTAAACTAGGGCTAGTCTACCTTAATAACCACAGATGGTGCCAAAAACGATACCACAGGTGAAGGTGTCGGACCGACATGACTCCCCGGGTATACACTGCCCTCTACCGCACCCAGGTGGTACTGCTGATAAATGCATGATATTCAATTATGACGACCTGCATTGCAGTGCACCCTTCTGATGTGTTGTCATGTTGTAACCAGTGTATATCTCATCTCCTGAAGCCTCACCACCTCCACGATACCACATCCGCAAGGTGGAGTGTAGACGAGAGTGTTCGGAGTGAATCTTGTTGTTGCGTGCCTGTCTTTGTTTGTTGAAATCCATGCTTTTTAATACAACGTTAATCAAATACAACCACCGACTGTTTATTTGGTTGCTGTTTCTCCAAGATGGCGACTCGTCTTTCTAAGTGAGGCACAATGTGTGTACGCTATGGTTTGTCACTGTATTAAAGGTATGATTTTTCAATTGTGTTATCAATTATTATTATTATTCGCAATTACCTTTTGAACAAATTCCTATATTGAAATACCCCCTAGCCATAAATAACTTGTAGGCTGGTCTAAAACAATGAATTTCAGTTACTCTAGAAATTGCAATGAGTGGGCTTCAAACTGTAACAAAATCTGAGGATATGGGCAATCGGTCACCTTTTGTCATCCGCCCAAACGTTTATTCACATTGAGAAAATTATATTACACTGGCCCGGGTTGAACCGGGCAATGTCCTGTCATATCATCGGGCGAAAACTGCGAGGGAGGAGCACCTTTCTCAAATCAAACAGCAATCTGCACCGCTCGGTCATGTTGTCAACAAGGCATCGTCCAAAAACATACATCTCTTTTCCATACAATAAATATAAGATTTGTTATACTAGTTTTCATTGGGAAGGCAGATAAATCGTTTTTATCAAAAGCAATCACTTTCGCATGTAAAAATACAGAACCCTCCTCATCAATCCACGTGCTTGAAAACGTCACTTTTATTTTCAGCCGACTTCGCCGTCGTCGGCCAGAGCGGGTTACCTGGCTCAGGCCCGGGAGGCAGCCCGGTTCCAAAACGAATGCAATCACTTTTCACCCGGTTTAAACTCCACACACCGCGGTAACCAGGCCAGTTAAACGAACCCCTTCATTGTGCTAGCCCTGTGCGCGCTCACACACACACACGTTATCGTAATCGCGCCCCGCCCCACCCGCCCGCGAGTAAACTCTCCAGTCGCTAGCCTCAAACCAACTCTCTCTACTGTATCGATGAAGTTGTTTCAAAGATGGCGGATTTCCTGCCGTCCCGGTCCGTTTTATCTGTATGTTTTCCAAACTGTATCCTCACGAGTAACGAGGCAGAACAATTAAGGAAATCTAAAGAAATAGACAAACGTATTTCGCGGGATAAGCCGTACGTGAAACGGCTGGTGAAGATTCTCCTACTCGGAGCGGGTGAAAGCGGCAAGTCCACTTTCCTGAAGCAGATGCGCATCATCCATGGTCAGGACTTCGATCAAAAGGCCAAAGAAGAGTTCAAGGCCACGATTTTTAGTAATGTAATTAAAGGTAAGGTACTTTTAGGTTGTTCGTTGTACTTTATATGACGCCACTGGTGAGTTTTTTTGTTGTTTCCCGAGGCCTTTTGACTTATTTGCTCTGTTCAAGAGTTGATGTCTGAGTGGGAAGTAGCCAGCCAGCTAGCATGCTAACAGTAGCCATAACTTGGTATGCTAGCTAGCTATGTTGGGAGGACGGGCGCACTCACATCTGTTTTCTTCGCTAGCCTAGTTAGCTAACACACACACAAAGCTAGAAGAAACGCCCATGTTTATTTGAAAGTGTTTCTGTGCACCAGTGGGATTTGAAGAGATGAGGCCACACAAACCCGAGCGGGGGGGTTTCCCTTGGAACATGATTCAGTTGTCTGAATATATCTCCTGATATCACGCGTATTGTTTGTCCCATGTCAGTATTATTCAGGGGTTGGAAAATAGTATGACAGTTTATCAGCTGTTTTTTTTTCATCAGGCAATGTACCCAGCTAGCAGTAAGCTTTGGCTAACTAATACGCTAGCTAGCTAGCTTTGTTGCTGTAGTTTAACGTATTTATAAACTTTTATATGGGTGTTTTTAAAAACATGAATCTTTAACAGTCATTGTCAAACTAGCTACCAAGTTATTTCACTATCAGAAAGCTTAAAATGGTTTTAATCACAGCGGATATAACTAGATGAAGTATATCATAACCATCATTGCACATATTTGAGAAAAGTCAGATGCGTGACGTTTTCATGTTATGGAAACCAAGCCGTATACGAGGACTCAGATGGGCATCCTAGGGGATTAAAACGTGGAGACTGATAATAAACTGTTAAAAGTTTAGGGTGGTTACTGAAGGCAAATATGTAATTAGTAACTCCTTGTTCGTTGGTGCAGAGTGTATACTGAACAAAAATATAAACGCAACAATTCAATATTTTACTGACTTCATAGAAGATCATCAGTCTATTGAAATAAATTCATTAGGCAGATTCATCTGTTGGTCACAGATGCCTTAGATACCGTGCCTCAGGATTTCGTCACTGTATCTCTGTGCATTCAAATTGCCATCTGTAAAATGCAATTGTGTTCAAATTGCCATCTGTAAAATGCAATTGTGTTCTTTGTCCGGTAGCTTATGCCTGCCCATACCATAACCCCACCACCACCATGGGCATTCTGTTCAAAACGCTGACATCAGCAAACTGCTCGCCCACACGACGCCATGTATGTGGTCTGCGGTTGTGACGTTGGACATACTGCCCCCCCAAAAATTAAATGACAGAGGCGGCTTATGGTAGAGAAATTAACATTCAATTCTTGGAAAAGAAGACATGCTCACTAACCGGGGTGTAAACAAATCTGTGTCCAACATTTGAGAGAAATAAGCTTTTTGTGCATATGGAACATTTCTGGGATCTTTTATTTCAGCTCATGAAACATGGTACCAACACTTTACATGCTGCATGTATATTTTTTGTTCAGTGTATAATGTGTGAATATATGTAGCTATAGAAACCAGAGGTGGCTGGTGGGAGAAGCTACAGGAGGACCAGGCTCATTGGAATGGAACAGAGTCGAATCTGTGGTTTCCATATGTTTCATACCGTCCCATTTATTCCATTCCAGTCATGAGCCCATCCTCCTATAGCTCCTCCCACCAGCCTCCTCTGATAGAAATCTCGGGAACCGAACGTTTCTTCAAACCTGCACTATAAAGGTGTTTACACATGAGCAGCACTAAACGGCAGTTGAACCGCAAATGAAAATCTGTCTACCGTGTAAAGACGAGCGGTCCCGGTTGTTGTCAGCTTGAATATTGTCATTAAAATGTTGTTTTTGATTGGTTGGCAAGATGAACTCTGTGCATTGGTCAACCATGTGCTACGGCTCTGTGCATTGGTCAACCATGTGCTACGGCTCTGTGCATTGGTCAGCCATGTGCTACGGCTCTGTGCATTGGTCAGCCATGTGCTACGGCTCTGTGCATTGGTCAGCCATGTGCTACGGCTCTGTGCATTGGTCAACCATGTGCTACGGCTCTGTGCATTGGTCAACCATGTGCTACGGCTCTGTGCATTGGTCAACCATGTGCTACGGCTCTGTGCATTGGTCAACCATGTGCTACGGCTCTGTGCATTGGTCAACCATGTGCTACGGCTCTGTGCATTGGTCAACCATGTGCTACGGCTCTGTGCATTGGTCAACCATGTGCTACGGCTCTGTGCATTGGTCAACCATGTGCTACGGCTCTGTGCATTGGTCAACCATGTGCTACGGCTCTGTGCATTGGTTGACCATGTGCTACGGCCGCTCAAGACTTCAGCTAATTTCATCTTCTGGTGCTGAGCCAGCAGTGCTGCCGCTGCTCACCAGGACGAGCACCACGAACCTTTTGCCACTTCTGCTTTGGCACCCGCCGCCCTACTCTTATTGAAGTCTATGAGACCTTTTGCCGGTTGCCACGACCTGCCTGTAAACGTGGTAACAGCATGCAAGACACGCTTCCACGTGGCCTACCACTGTCGATCACATCATATAGGCACCGGTTTCAGACCGTTTCCATACAGATATCCACTCATTATGCAATCAGGACCGACGGACAAGGAATCAAGGATTATTGATAAACCTTCACTAACAGGATTTTCGTTTTTTTTTATTTAAATAACGTCCTCTTTAAAATGTGGCAGTTGTTTTTTTGGCCTCAGCATTTTAACCACCTACGTCCTTTATAGGACAACTGGAAACCATGTTGTTTTGAGGCGGCGATAAGATGTGATCGCTCGTATTCCAATTGTTTCTATTCACCCAGACAGTCTGTCAAACTTGCTAGCTAGATCAATTGGCTACTTTGTTTCTTACCTAGCTAGCTATTTGTTGTTTTACTGTAAATAACCTTGACTTGTCAGATCCTCCCCTGAATGTTGAGTGTTTTTTAGTTGAACGTTCAACACCGGTGGATTTCGGTCACGTTTTGGTGGACTGAGGGATTAGGCCGAGCTGTATAAAATCTGGAGAGAGAGAGAGAACATGAAAGGGGCGTTTTCTGCCTCCAACTTGCGTGGTCATACCAGGTCTGGTAGTCGTGACAACCCAGCCCTGCACACATTAGTCAATGATATTACCAGAGATGTACAGCAATACTACAGTCCGATAACTCCTGTTATGCAAACAAACATCTTTTATGGGGGTGAAACCACTCTGGGTGGTTTCCCCCCCTAGTTGGTTACTTTGTTCATTACGCAGACTAATTTAGGTTTCCTGGTACACACTGGTTTGTTAGTGTAGCAGTCCTGAGGAAATAAATTAATTGTCAACTATACAATTATAGTCATTGTGTTGTTTTTTTGGTCAACTTTTCCTTTGTGAGTCGTTGATCACAATGAAGCTATTTATCTTAGATCTGTCGTACATAGACTAAACTCTTCCATTTAATGTCTTCTTGACAGGTGCACACTTGTTGACACACCGTTTCTCAGAACTCCTATTAAAGAACCATGTTGAATCATTGTGTTAATTTTAGATGGGTACTTTACTGTTATTTGATCATCAGACATGGAGGATGTCCCCGGTAGCTCTGTCTGTGTGGGTGGGTGCAGGGGGTTCCCAGCCTCACACCATGATGTCATATCCTTACTGTGAAATGCATGAATGGGGGGGGTATATACACACACAGACAGATGGATGATTGGCTAAGCCCGGGCAGGATCCCCAATGAGGAACACTGTGTTTTGTCTTCTATGACAGATGAATGGTGGGAGTCCTGAGGTTCGTCCCAAATGGCTCCCTATACACTGCACTAACGTTTTGGCCTGCGCCCTATGGACCCTGGTATAAAGTAGTGCACCATTTGGGGGACGAAGCCCCCTGATGACTCTGCTCTGTTCTCATCTTCAGCGTCCCTCAGACAGGAAATATAGATGTAGCCTATAGACCTGGTGGTGAAAGGCCTGTGTTTAGGCACCTTATCTCATCGGTCTTCTATTTGTAAACAAAGGTCCTTGGCTCATCATGTTATGATTTAAATTCTTTAATCCATCTCTAAATCTCCCTTCTGCTAAATCTCCCTCCATTAAGTCTTCAGTTCTGACCTGATTGGGGGGGTGCGTGTGTTTGTTTTAGCTAAATAAATGGTCTGTCCCTGTCCTCTAAATCTTGTTGTACTTATTTACATTCTACAGGCCTGTTTATCTGGACTTTTATCCCTAAGAAGTGATAGGATCTACCCTCCCTTTGTCTCTCTGGAAGAACAGCCTAGTGCATGTCTGGATAGTATAGCCTAAGTCTAGATGTGGTACCCTGTTCCCTAGATAGTGCACTGCTTTTTGAGCTGAGCCCATAGGGGGGCTGGTCAGTCTGGTCAGAAGTAGTGCACTATATGGGGGGATAGGGTGTCATGTGAGCCAACAGGCGTTGTGTAGCATTAATGACAGTGACAGATTTTTTTTTTGTCCGGCCTGACTCGTGAGGAGCTAGCAGGGGCCTCGGGTGTTGCACTTCCTCTTGTGATGTCATAGATAGATGGACGGGTGGTGTTGGATCTAGGCTGAACTCTCCCAGCGTGAGTCAACTCGTTCAGTTATTAAACAGAGATGTTAGAACAACTTTATTTTAAAGCCTCCGGGGTCTCAGTGCTGATCTGGGATCAGATACCCTCTGTGTTATTCATTGATTTAATAGGCAGAACTGATCCTAGACCAGCAATGTCTCCTACTCTGAGATGGTTTGTGAGTATGTGCTATGAACACCTGTTCAGTCTAGGGCAGGGTTGCCTAACCCTCTTCCTGAGGATCTACTGTCCTGTAGGTTTTCAGTCTAACCCTAATTTAGCATATCTGATTCAGCTAGTTAAGGTCTTGTTGAGCAGCTAATTAGTAGAATCAGGTGTGTTTAAATTAGGGTGGGACTGAAAACCCACAGGACTGAAAACCCACAGATCTCCAGGAAGAGGGTTGGACTGAAAACCCACAGATATCCAGGAAGAGGGATGGACTGAAAACCCACAGATATCCAGGAAGAGGGTTGGACTCTGAACCCCCAGGACGGTAGATCTCCAGGAAGAGGGTTGGACTGAAAACCCCCAGGACGGTAGATCTCCAGGAAGAGGGTTGGACTGAAAACCCCCAGGACGGTAGATCTCCAGGAAGAGGGTTGGACTGAAAACCCACAGATCTCCAGGAAGAGGGTTGGACTGAACCCACAGGACGGTAGATCTCCAGGAAGAGGGTTGGACTGAAAACCCCCAGGACGGTAGATCTCCAGGAAGAGGGTTGGACTGAAAACCCAAAGATCTCCAGGAAGAGGGTTGGACTGAACCCACAGGACGGTCGATCTCCAGGAAGAGGGTTGGACTGAAAAACCCCAGGACGGTAGATCTCCAGGAAGAGGGTTGGACTGAAAACCCACAGGACAATCGATCTCCAGGAAGAGGGTTGGACTGATAACCCACAGAACGGTAGATCTCCAGGAAGAGAGTTGGGCTGAAAACCCACAGGACGGTAGACCTCATGGAAGAGAGTTGGGCAACCCTGGTCTACGGTCTTTGGGTTTGATAGAACAGGTTGATTTCCAAGAGTCAATCTGTTTAGTCCTTTCTGTCTATCTGGCTGATGCCTCTGAGTCCCCAATGCTCTGAGCCACAGAGTCTGCTGCCTTGTCTCAGCCCTCTGCTCTGAGCCACAGAGTCTGCTGCCTTGTCTCAGCCCTCTGCTCTGAGCCACAGAGTCTGCTGCCTTGTCTCAGCCCTCTGCTCTGAGCCACAGAGTCTGCTGCCTTGTCTCAGCCCTCTGCTCTGAGCCACAGAGTCTGCTGCCTTGTCTCAGCCCTCTGCTCTGAGCCACAGAGTCTGCTGCCTTGTCTCAGCCCTCTGCTCTGAGCCACAGAGTCTGCTGCCTTGTCTCAGCCCTCTGCTCTGAGCCACAGAGTCTGCTGCCTTGTCTCAGCCCTCTGCTCTGAGCCACAGAGTCTGCTGCCTTGTCTCAGCCCTCTGCTCTGAGCCACAGAGTCTGCTGCCTTGTCTCAGCCCTCTGCTCTGAGCCACAGAGTCTGCTGCCTTGTCTCAGCCCTCTGCTCTGAGCCACAGAGTCTGCTGCCTTGTCTCAGCCCTCTGCTCTGAGCCACAGAGTCTGCTGCCTTGTCTCAGCCCTCTGCTCTGAGCCACAGAGTCTGCTGCCTTGTCTCAGCCCTCTGCTCTGAGCCAGAGTCTGCTGCCTTGTCTCAGCCCTCTGCTCTGAGCCACAGAGTCTGCTGCCTTGTCTCAGCCCTCTGCTCTGATCCACAGAGTCTGCTGCCTTGTCTCAGCCCTCTGCTCTGATCCACAGAGTCTGCTGCCTTGTCTCAGCCCTCTGCTCTGATCCACAGAGTCTGCTGCCTTGTCTCAGCACTCTGCTCTGATCCACAGAGTCTGCTGCCTTGTCTCAGCCCTCTGCTCTGAGCCACAGAGTCTGCTGCCTTGTCTCAGCCCTCTGCTCTGAGCCACAGAGTCTGCTTCCTTGTCTCAGCATGTTGTTTGTATCCTGTTTACCCTCCCGCAGCCTCTTAATGACTACTGCACTAGGAGACTGTGTGTGTGTGATGCTGTGCCTGTTCGGCTCTAAGGGACTCCAGAAAGGAAGTGTGATTCCGACTCTTATGGAACATTGGGATTGTTTCTTTCCAGCAAACTGGTACGTCGTTCTGTGTCGTGTAGAGATAGAACAATGTCGGTTGGCATTCTACACAACATTGAATAACTGCTGTGTGCCAGCCAGGAGAAACCCTCAGTGTACCCCGCAGAGCCACTGCTCCTTTACTCCTTTACTTCCTCTGCAGCCAAGTGTTCCTGCTGGGTCAGGGCTTGTTCTGGTATGGATGTGGCGGTGACGGAACAGCCTCGGCAGGCGGTGACGAAAGAGTCTCGGTGGTGTTTGTTAGCGGCTATCTCTAGAGGTCAAAGGTCATTTGAAAACAATGACTGGAGATTGCATCAACGGAAATACTCAGAATTCCACTGATGTGAAACGGTACAACACACCTCCTGTCCTTAGTGTCAACCGCTCAGGTGATCACTTCCTGTGTGTGTGTGTGTGTGTGTGTGTGTGTGTGTGTGTGTAATATAGTTTGTGTGTATAATAACATCATTACTTCAATCATTAGGAAACAGTCTACCAAGAAACCTCAGCCCCTAAACATAAGTGCCTATTCAGTGTGTTCATGTTTTCAGCTGGCTGTTTCAGGTACCCCGTCTAGCAGAATCTGGGGAGAACACGGTCTGACTTCCAGGGATGGGAGTAAAATAGATACATTAGAGTATCCAATGTATTATTTTTTGACGATATTATATATCGATTCAAATGCTTTTAGTTGCTAGGGAGCTAACGTTAGCTACTAGGCAGCGCTTGTCTTCAGTCTTCATTCTCCTCCTATAGCTTGGCCTCAATCTTCTGTTTTTAAATAGAGATCCAATGTGTTTCCAGCACTTTTATTTCCATGACTGATCAAACTAGTTTTTATTATGGGTCTCTCTCTCTCTCGTCCCTCTGCAGCAGACATTTAGTGAGCAGTATGTTCGGATCATCGATAACCTCAATAAAACCGCAGTATAGAATGGCGATGCATATCGTATCATGGTGAGTCGGGACGCATATAGAATCGCGATACATATTGTATCATGGTGAGTCGTGATGCATATAGAATCGCGATGCATATTGTATCATGGTGAGTCGTGATGCATATAGAATCGCGATACATATTGTATCATGGTGAGTCGTGATGCATATAGAATCCCAATGCATATCGTATCATGGTGAGTCGTGATGCATATAGAATCCCAAAGCATATCGTATCATGGTGAGTCGTGATGCATATAGAATCACGATACATATCGTATCATGGTGAGTCGTGATGCATATAGAATCACGATACATATCGTATCATGGTGAGTCGTGATGCATATAGAATCGCAATACATATCGCATCATGGTGAGTCGTGATGCATATAGAATCACGATACATATCGTATCATGGTGAGTCGTGATGCATATCATATCATGGTGAGTCGTGATGCATATGGAATCGCGATACATAGCGTATCATGGTGAGTTGTGATGCATATCGTATCATGGTGAGTCGTGATGCATATCGTATCATGGTGAGTCGGGATGCATATCGTATCATGGTGAGTCGGGATGCATATCGTATCATGGTGAGTCGGGATGCATATTGTATCATGGTGAGTCGGGATGCATATCGTATCATGGTGAGTCGGGTTGCATATCGTATCATGGTGAGTCGGGTTGCATATCGTATCATGGTGAGTCGGGATGCATATCGTATCATGGTGAGTCGGGATGCATATCGTATCATGGTGAGTCGGGATGCATATCGTATCATGGTGAGTCGGGATGCATATCGTATCATGGTGAGTCGGGATGCATATCGTATCATGGTGAGTCGGGATGCATATCGTATCATGGTGAGTCGGGATGCATATCGTATCATGGTGAGTCGGGATGCATATAGAATCATGGTGAGTCGGGATGCATATCGTATCATGGTGAGTCGGGATGCATATAGAATCGTCATATCATATCCCGTCAATCCCCAGCCTGTCCGGCTTCCCATCAACAACACACAAGCCTTTTGAATAGGTTGATGTTTGACCTCGTCTGAAAGACCTGCTCGTCTTTTACCTATTGGAAGTCTCTTCAGACCCTCATTTGACTGATTGATCCCCAGAGAGCTATTTGATTGGTGCGTTTATAATCCCCCTTTAATAAATAGTCATCAATGAACTTGAATGTCCCCGTCATTCTGTCTCTGTAGCTCCTTCTGTCTTTTGTCTTTTATGTCTCTCTCTCTCTGTGTGTGTGTGTGTGTGTGTGTGTGTGTGTGTGTGTGCGCTCTCAAAGAAATGACAGTTGAATCTCTGCAGAGAAAGGAACTAAACAGTGATAAGACTGTGGAAGGAGGAAGCTATTATTACCCACAAGCCCCGTGCTCTTCCTCCCAGAGAGGCTCTCTGTTCTGGCCTCCGAAACCCTTAGCTGAGTTTTTATGCATTAATGTTTGATGGCTCATTAGCATCGTAGCTGTGTTTCTATGGATGTAGGCTATTGATCGTTAGCATCGGGGCCTAATGCGTGCGATGGATGTTTTGCCATTGATCTATTGATCCTATCCTTCATTATTACACCAACAGCCCAGGCCGTGTGTGAGAGAGAGAGCCCCTGGAATACAGCCCTGTTTAGTGAGTGTGTGAGAGAGAGCACCTGGAAAACAGCCCTGTTTAGTGTGTGTGTGTGTGTGTGTGAGTGAGTGAGAGAGAGCCCATGGAAAACAGCCCTGTTTAGTGAGAGAGCCCCTGGAAAACAGCCCTGTTTAATGAGAGAGCACCTGGGAAACAGCCCTGTTTAGTGAGAGAGAGCCCCTGGAAAACAGCCCTGTTTAGTGAGAGAGAGAGAGCACCTGAAAAACAGCCCTGTTTAGTGAGAGAGAGAGAGCACCTGAAAAACAGCCCTGTTTAGTGAGAGAGAGAGAGCACCTGGAAAACAGCCCTGTTTAGTGAGAGAGAGAGAGCACCTGGAAAACAGCCCTGTTTAGAGAGAGAGAGAGAGCACCTGGAAAACAGCCCTGTTTAGAGAGAGAGAGAGAGAGAGAGAGAACCTGGAAAACAGACCTGTTTAGTGAGAGAGAGAGGAGAGAGCCCCTGGAAAACAGACCTGTTTAGTGAGAGAGAGAGGAGAGAGCACCTGGAAAACAGCCCTGTTTAGTGAGGTGAGGAGAGGTATAGAGTCTAAATCTCCATAGTGTCCTCATGCAGTACTATACATTCTACCTGGTAATCAATATCTGGGGGGGTTTATTAGATTGGGTCAAAATCATAATCCTTTTATTTATTTTTAAGCAACATGTTTAACCTTTTTTATTTAACGAGGCAAGTCAGTTAAGAACAAATTCTTATTTACAATGACGGCCAAACACGGACGACGCTGGGCCTCCCTATGGGACTCCCATTCACAGCCGGTTGTGATACAGCCTGGAATCGAACCAGGGTGTCTATAGTTACTCCTCAAGCACAGAGATGCAGTGCCTTAGAGTGCTGCGCCACTCAGGAGAAGAAAAAATAGATTACCGCTGTGTGTTCAGTGGTGATATTCATAACAACACTCTCTTTCTTTATGAGTGGGGTTTAACAGCCAACAACCATGTCACCTTTATTTAACCAGGCAAGTCAGTTAAGAACAAATTCTTTTTTACAATGACGGCCTTCCCGGGGAACAGTGGGTTAACTGCCTTGTTCAGGGGCAGAACGACAGATTTGTACCTTGTCAGCTTGGGGATTCGATCCAGCAACCCTCTTGGTTACTGGTACACCGCTCTAACCACTAGGCTACCTGCCGCCCCTACACTCTAACCACTAGACTACCTGCTGCCCCTACACTCTAACCACTAGGCTACCTGCTGCCCCTACACTCTAACCACTAGACTACCTGCTGCCCCTACACTCTAACCACTAGGCTACCTGCCGCCCCTACACTCTAACCACTAGGCTACCTGCCGCCCCTACACTCTAACCACTAGACTACCTGCCGCCCCTACACTCTAACCACTAGACTACCTGCCGCCCCTACACTCTAACTACTAGGCTACCTGCCGCCCCTACACTCTAACCACTAGGCTACCTGCCGCCCCTACACTCTAACCACTAGGCTACCTGCCGCCCCTACACTCTAACCACTAGGCTACCTGCCGCCCCTACACTCTAACCACTAGGCTACCTGCCGCCCCATCCTCACTTTACAAATGAATGAGCCAGCCCAAAGCATCTCCTCCTGCAAATATGCTGCTTATAACTATTTGTTGGTCTGTTATGTCATGGTATGGAAATACTGGTCTGTAGCTGGCACCCTAATTATACCACTCCTTATCAGTGGTCTGTAGCTGGCACCCTAATTATACCACTCCTTATTAGTGGTCTGTAGCTGGCACCCTAATTATACCACTCCTTATCAGGGGTCTGTAGCTGGCACCCTAATTATACCACTCCTTATTAGTGGTCTGTAGCTGGCACCCTAATTATACCACTCCTTATTAGTGGTCTGTAGCTGGCACCCTAATTATACCACTCCTTATCAGTGGTCTGTAGCTGGCAGCCAGTCTAATTATACCACTCCTTATCAGTGGTCTGTAGCTGGCAGCCAGTCTAATTATACCACTCCTTATCAGTGGTCTGTAGCTGGCAGCCAGTCTAATTATACCACTCCTTATCAGTGGTCTGTAGCTGGCAGCCAGTCTAATTATACCACTCCTTATCAGTGGTCTGTAGCTGGCACCCTAATTATACCACTCCTTATCAGTGGTCTGTAGCTGGCACCCTAATTATACCACTCCTTATTAGTGGTCTGTAGCTGGCACCCTAATTATACCACTCCTTATCAGTGGTCTGTAGCTGGCAGCCAGTCTAATTATACCACTCCTTATCAGTGGTCTGTAGCTGGCAGCCAGTCTAATTATACCACTCCTTATCAGTGGTCTGTAGCTGGCACCCTATAATTATACCACTCCTTATCAGTGGTCTGTAGCTGCCAGCCAGTCTAATTATACTACTTATCAGTGGTCTGTAGCTGGAAGCCAGTCTAATTATACTACTTATCAGTGGTCTGTAGCTGGAAGCCAGTCTAATTATACTACTTATCAGTGGTCTGTAGCTGGAAGCCAGTCTAATTATACTACTTATCAGTGGTCTGTAGCTGGAAGCCAGTCTAATTATACCACTCCTTATCAGTGGTCTGTAGCTGGCAGCCAGTCTAATTATACTACTCCTTTTCAAGGGTCTGTAGCTGGCAGCCAGTCTAATTATACTACTCCTTATCAGTTGGCTGCCAGCTACAGACCGTCTAATTATACTACTCCTTATCAGTGGTCTGTAGCTGGCAGCCAGTCTAATTATACTACTCCTTATCAGTGGTCTGTAGCTGGCAGCCAGTCTAATTATACTACTCCTTATTAGTGGTCTGTAGCTGGCAGCCAGTCTACTTATACTACTTATCACTGCCTTTAGTCCTTCTCTGTTTATCACTACTGTCAATTACACCCTATTCTCTTTTATAGTACACTACTTTAGACCAGGGCCCTGTGTGTGTATATATGACTCCTTACTGTAGAGTGGTATAACCGCTCTGCTCTCTCTCTCTCTCTCTCTCTCTCTCTCTCTCTCTCTCTCTCTCTCTCTCTCTCTCTCTCTGTACCTGGCATTTGGAGACGTTACAGAGCCCCATCCTGGCACCAAACGTTCCATGAAGACAATAACATTCTGTCATAGAACCTTTGGCAACATTGTGGCAGTTTTTTAAATTCTAAACCTCAAACCAAGTTTATCAAACTGCATAGAAATAAACATCAAACTCGATACGGTATCTATGGGCCTCCTCCCGTAGACCTGCCTTGACTGGGTGACTCGGCTATCCGTTTCAGCCCTATCTTCACTTTTGACTTCAACAACACTGACTTTGATTGACTCTTCGTCTCAGCAGGACATGAACTGGTCTGTCTGGTTCCTAGTATCTCCCCAGAGAGAGAGAGAGAGAGGCCAAGGCCAGGTCAAGGAGGGTAGTCGACCCAGGTTAGACTGTCAGAGCTGTCTGTCTCAGGATGTGTGTGTGTGTTTGACAGAGAGGAGAAAGGAAGGGGAGGAGGGCCCCACCTCTCTCACCACAGGAACCACACACCACCTCCATCACCACCAGTTGGTGTCACGCACACACTCTGGTCACCACACACTCTGGTCAGTGACACTGACATCCCCGCAGACTTCACGTGGACCAGCCCATGTCAACAGTAGCTGGTTTTAAATGTACATGTCTTTTAAATTGAACCTTTATTTAACTAGGCAAGTTAAGAACAATTTCTTATTTGCATTGACGGCCTACCGGGGAACAGTGGATTAACTGCCTTGTTCCGGGGAACAGTGGATTAACTGCCTTGTTCCGGGGAACAGTGGATTAACTGCCTTGTTCCGGGGAACAGTGGATTAACTGCCTTGTTCCGGGGAACAGTGGATTAACTGCCTTGTTCCGGGGAACAGTGGATTAACTGCCTTGTTCCGGGGAACAGTGGATTAACTGCCTTGTTCCGGGGAACAGTGGATTAACTGCCTTGTTCAGGGGAACAGTGGATTAACTGCCTTGTTCCGGGGAACAGTGGATTAACTGCCTTGTCCCACCTCTCAGAACGACAGATTTTTACCTTTTCAGCTCTGGGATTTGATCCATCAACCTTTTGGTATCTGGCCCAACGCTCGGCTACCTGCCGCCCCTCTAACCACTAGGCTACCTGCCGCCCCTCTAACCACTAGGCTACCTGACGCCCCTCTAACCACTAGGCTACCTGCTCTAACCACTAGGCTACCTGCTGCCCCTCTAAACCACTAGGCTACCTGCTGCCCCTCTAAACCACTAGGCTACCTGCTGCCCCTCTAAACCACTAGGCTACCTGCTGCCCCTCTAAACCACTAGGCTACCTGCTCTAACCACTAGGCTACCTGCTCTAACCACTAGGCTACCTGCTCTAACCACTAGGCTACCTGCTCTAACCACTAGGCTACCTGCCGCCCCTCTAACCACTAGGCTACCTGCTCTAACCACTAGGCTACCTGCCGCCCCTCTAACCACTAGGCTACCTGCTCTAACCACTAGGCTACCTGCTCTAACCACTAGGCTACCTGCTCTAACCACTAGGCTACCTGCTGCCCCTCTAAACCACTAGGCTACCTGCTGCCCCTCTAAACCACTAGGCTACCTGCTGCCCCTCTAAACCACTAGGCTACCTGCTCTAACCACTAGGCTACCTGCTCTAACCACTAGGCTACCTGCTCTAACCACTAGGCTACCTGCTCTAACCACTAGGCTACCTGCCGCCCCTCTAACCACTAGGCTACCTGCTCTAACCACTAGGCTACCTGCCGCCCCTCTAACCACTAGGCTACCTGCTCTAACCACTAGGCTACCTGCTCTAACCACTAGGCTACCTGCCTCTCTCGGGGACATATATTTCCCAGGTCCCCACAAGGATAGTAAAACAAGGATGTCTCGCTCTCTCGGGGACATATATTTCCCAGGTCCCCACAAGGATAAAGGCTATGTTAGGGTTAGGAGTTGGAATAGGAAAGACTGTTGTCCCCACAAGGATAAAGGCCATGTTAGGGTTAGGAGTTGGAATGGGAAGGAATGTTGTGTCCCCACAAGGATAAAGGCCATGTTAGGGTAAGGAGTTGGAATGGGAAGGAATGTTGTGTCCCCACAAGGATAAAGGCTATGTTAGGGTTAGGAGTTGGAATAGGAAGGACTGTTGTGTCCCCATAAGGACAGAACAACATGTACTGTGAGTGCTTGTGCCTAAAACTATTTGAGTGTGTTCTTGCACTACAGAAGAAACGGGTGTGTTTGTGCGACCGTAAACCTCGCTCCCGCCGTCTCTCTCTCCAGGGGTGTTTGTTGGAAGCATGACCTTCTACTTAATCTACTTCATGCCTAGTCATTAGCTCAGTTGGCTAACACAGTCACTCAACTCTCTCCCTCCCAGGGGTGCGTGTGTTGGTGGATGCCAGAGAAAAGCTCCACATCCCGTGGGGAGAGGCGTCCAACCAGAGGCACGGAGAGACCATGATGGCGTTTGACACGAGGTCGGCCAGGATGGCCCACGGCATGGTGGAGACCAAGGTCTTCCTGCAGTACCTGCCCTCCATCCGGGCCCTGTGGGCCGACACGGGCATCCAGGACGCCTACGACAGACGCAGGGAGTTCCAACTGGTGAGGACACACCTAGAGAAACACACACATGGATAGAGACGTGAGAGAGATACATACACACACACACACACACACACACGAAGGGGCTTGCACACACACACACACACACACACACACACACACACACACACACATACATACAACCAACAAAGGGGCTTGCAGCTGGAATGATGAGCACAGAGTAATTGAGTGTTGGACTGTCTTAGGCTTGTAAAGCAGTGTGTCGGTCTCTTGTTGGTGATCTATAGCTGTACTGAGGACTGAGCAGGGGATTCTCCAGACTGGAACTGATGCTCTTTTTACCCTGTAAACTACCATAAACCATTCAGTTTATGCACAGTCCCTCATCCCCCTCTCTCTCATCATGATTAAACACAGAGCAGACAGTCACCAAGCCTCCTCCAGCTCCAGTCCCTCATCCCCCTCTCTCTTATCATGATTAAACCTAGAGCAGATAGTCACCAAGCCTCCTCCAGCTCTAGTCCTTCATCCCCCTCTCTCTTATCATGATTAAACAGAGCAGACAGTCACCAAGCCTCCTCCAGCTCCAGTCCCTCATCCCCCTCTCTCTCTTATCATGATAAAACATTGAGCAGACAGTCACCACAGCTCTAGTCCCTCATCCCCCTCTCTCTTATCATGATTAATCCTAGAGCAGACAGTCACCAAGCCTCCTCCAGCTCCAGTCCCTCATCCCCCTCTCTCTCATCATGATTAAACCTAGAGCAGACAGTCACCAAGCCTCCTCCAGCAGCAGTCCCTCATCCCCCTCTCTCTTATCATGATTAAACCTAGAGCAGACAGTCACCAAGCCTCCTCCAGCTCCAGTCCCTCATCCTCTCTCTCATCATGATTAAACCTAGAGCAGACAGTCACCAAGCCTCCTCCAGCTCCAGTCCCTCATCCCCCTCTCTCTCATCATGATTAAACATTGAGCAGAGTCAACACACACACTGTTAAAGGACCAGTCCCTCATCCCCCTCTCTCTCTTATCATGATTAAACATTGAGCAGACAGAGTCAACACACACACTGTTAAAGGACCAGTCCCCCTCCACCCCAATACATCCAGTGTCTGTCCTACATCAGGAGTGGCTTTCCTAGATGCATGGTGACATTTCAGCTGCCTTGTTCACTGTTACGGTATTTAGGGGCCAGATTAAACCACAGATTTAAGACTATGGTTTTGGACTAAGAATCACTTTTCAATGGAGAATATTTTTAGTCTAGGACTAGGCTAAAAAATGTGTTGTGGAAACCATCCCTATTGCTTGACCCTCAGACACTACACTACTGTAGTTCCAATGTCATGTGTTCACTACAAGGGGCCAGTGTGGTAAGCTATTGTCATTCACTACAAGGGGCCAGTGTGGTAATCTATTGTCATGTATTCACTACAAGGGGCCAGTGTGGTAATCTACAGCTTGGAAAATTCCAGAAATGTATGTCATGGCTTTAGAAGCTTCTGATAGGCTAAATTACATAATTTGAGTCAAATGGAGGTGTACCTGTGGATGTATTTCAAGGCCTACCTTCAAACTCAGTACCTCTTTGCTTGACATCATGGGAAAATCAAAAGAAATCAGCCAAGACCCCAGAAAAAAAATTGTAGACTTCCACAAGTCTGGTTCATCCTTGGGAAACATTTCCAAACGCCTGAAGGTACCACATTCATCTGTACAAACAATAGTACGCAAGTATAAACACCATGGGACCACGCAGCCGTCATACCGCTCAGGAAGGAGACGCGTTCTGTCTCCTAGAGATTAACGTACTTTGGTGTGAAAAGTGCAAATCAATCCCAGAACAACAGCAAAGGACCTTGTGAAGATGCTGGAGTAATGGGTACCAAAGTATCTATATCCACAGTAAAATTAGTCCTATATCAACATAACCTGAAAGGTCGCTTAGCAAAGAAGAAGCCACTGCTCCAAAAACGCCATTAAAAAGCCAGACTACGGCTTGCAACTACACAAGGGGACAAAGATCGTACTTTCTGGAGAAATGTCCTCTGGTCTGATGAAACAAAAATAGGACAGTTTGGCCATAATGACCATTGTAATGTTTGGAGGAAAAAGGGGGAGGCTTGCAAGCTGAAGAACACCATCCCAACCGTGAAGCATGGGGGTGGCAGCATCATGTTGTGGGGATGCTTTGCTGCAGGAGGGACTGGTGCACTTCACAAAATAGATGGCATCATGAGGATGGACAATTATGTGGATATATTGAAGAAACATCTCAAGACATCAGTCAGGAAGTTAAAGCTTGGTCGCAAATGTGTCTTCCAAATAGACAATGATCCCAAGCATAATTCCAAAGTTGTGGAAACATGGCTTAAGGACAACAAAGTCCTGACCTCAATCCAATAGAACATTTGTGGGCAGAACTGAAAAAACGTGTGTGAGCAAGGAGGCCTACAAACCTGACTCAGTTACACCAGCTCTGTCAGGAGGAATGGGCCAAAATTCCCCCAACTTATTGTGGGAAGCTTGTGGCAGGCTACCCGAAATGTTTGACCCAAGTAAACATTTTTTTAAAGACAATGCTACCAAATACTAATTGAGTGTATGTGAACTTCTGACCCACTGGGAATGTGATGAAAGAAATAAAAGCTGAAATAAATCATTCTCTCTACTATTATTCTGACATTTCCCATTCTTAAAATAAAGTGGTGATCCTTAACTGACCTGAGACAGGGAATTTTTGTCAGGAATTGTGAAAAACAGAGTTTAAATGTATTTGGCTAAGGTGTATGTAAACTTCCGCCTTCAACTGTATACATTCACTACAAGTGGCCAGTGTAGAAATCCACCCCACTACTCTGATGGTGCATACAGATGAGCACGCTCCAACCAGCTGACTCACTGTTTGTCTCTGGAAGATTTTCTGCTGTAAAATCTCGTATGAAGGAACACCTATACCAAGAAGTCAGGAAGTAAGACATTCTGTTTACTAATATTCAACTGAGCCATTGAAACCAGTTGTGTGAGGTGTACTTCCTGATTCCTGCTAAACACACAACTGATTCCCTGGTGATGTTTTTTTTTTTTTACCATGGGTTCTAAAGGGGTTTCTGCTAGTCTGTCTGTTAGCTGTCCTCTGCCAACTCACTCATCCCAGGGAGGCTGTCATCTGAGACCGGGGTGTGACAGAACCGCAGCACGCCATACTCCCTCCCAGTTCTGCTAATACGCACTCTCACTTCCCCAAAGCTGACACAGAATGGACACTCGGATCACCACTTTCTGATGGCCTTCGTACATGGGTTGTTCTGTCTGTCCCCAAAGCTGACACAGAATGGACACTCGGTTCACCACTTTCTGATGGCCTTCGTACATGGGTTGTTCTGTCTGTCCCCAAAGCTGACACAGAATGGACACTCGGTTCACCACTTTCTGATGTCCTTCGTACATGGGTTGTTCTGTCTGTCCCCAAAGCTGACACAGAATGGACACTCGGTTCACCACTTTCTGATGGCCTTCGTACATGGGTTGTTCTGTCTGTCCCCAAAGCTGACACAGAATGGACACTCGGTTCACCACTTTCTGATGGCCTTCGTACATGGGTTGTTCTGTCTGTCCCCAATGCTGACACAGAATGGACACTCGGTTCACCACTTTCTGATGGCCTTCGTACATGGGTTGTTCTGTCTGTCCCCAAAGCTGACACAGAATGGACACTCCGGTCACCATTAAGAGGAGGGTTAACATTTTAGAGAGGCTCAAAGTTGAGTCCGAATTTACGTTGCGTTTGAGTCTTAGGGCTGTTTGTGGTCTGTTTATCAAATCAATACATCACGTTTATATTGTGTATGGTAATATAAAATATGATTATTAAAATATTAGACCTTATTTTTATCGTTTAATCTTAAAGTGGAATCATTTATTTAAAACAGAGTTTAATGGCGCTGGAAGGGATAGCAGACTTTTTACAGGCTAATGACCAATGGTGCTTTTTAATTTTTAAATGTCTTTTTAACTCTGCAATGGTGGGAAAATTACTCGTAAGAAAGCATTTCACGGTAAAGTTCACATCTGGTGTATTCTGCGCATAAAAATTTGATTTGAAAACAGACTGCATCTACTGCTCTTAAACCACTAATGGCTTCTGAGTTTGCTGCTCACACACACACACACACACACACACACACACACACACACACACACACACACACACACACACACACACTTATCAGTGTTTGTGTGTGGAGAAAATGCTAACTCACACAC
The DNA here is from genome assembly GCF_002021735.2 of Oncorhynchus kisutch. Lineage (NCBI taxonomy): Eukaryota > Metazoa > Chordata > Actinopteri > Salmoniformes > Salmonidae > Oncorhynchus > Oncorhynchus kisutch. The sequence continues at coordinate 14,223,691 of NW_022261983.1, forward strand.
AAATCAAGTCAACCATAGAAAATGAAAACAATGCCCTTTCTTGCCCTCCCTCCCTCCCTCTCCCCCTCCTTAGTCTCCGATGTAGAGTGGAGCAGAGAGGAAAGGAATCAACTGTTGCAGAAAACCAACGCTTTTAATGTTCATATGTAGTACACATTCTCACAACAACGACATAGTCCTATCTATTCTATACGCTCCGCTTCTAACTCTGTTGCCCTGCGTTGATTGGACCCTCAACAGATCCCATGTCAATGAGGGCGTGGCTTGTAACAGAACACTATAAACACTTCCGTGGAGAGGAGAACAGGTCTGAGGCTGTGGATTAGGATTAGAAGAGAGGGGCGGGGGGGATAGGGAAGAGAGGGGCGGGGGGGATAGGGAAGAGAGGGGCGGGGGGGATAGGGAAGAGAGGGGCGGGGGGGATAGGGAAGAGAGGGGCGGGGGGGATAGGGAAGAGAGGGGCGGGGGGGATAGGGAAGAGAGGGGTGGGGGGGATAGGGAAGAGGGGGGATAGGGGGGCGGGGGGGATAGGGAAGAGGGGGGATAGGGGGGCGGGGGGAATAGGGAAGAGGGGGGATAGGGGGGCGGGGGGGATAGGGAAGAGAGGGGCGGGGGGGATAGGGGAGAGGGGGGGGATAGGGGGGCGGGGGGGGATAGGGAAGAGGGGGCGGGGGGGATAGGGAAGAGAGGGGCGGGGGGATAGGGGTGAAAGGGAATAAGGGCTGGGGAATGTTTACTTAAAGCATCAAGATCAAGTCCTGTTCTGCAGACAGCATGTCTGCAGCGAGAAGCTTAATACGTGTTTGTGTGTGTGTGTATGTGTTTGTATATGTGTGTGGTGTGTGTGCGTGTGTGTGTGTGTTAGAGAGGTTGTGAAAGCAGGAAGCCTGACATGTTTGGCACTCGGGACACGTGCTCCCTGGATTGCAGCACACAAAGGGGTTTTGTTTAGTTTCTCTCTCCCTCGTTCTTTCTCTCCTTCACCCTCCTGCTCTCTGGTGGTGGTGGTGGTACCAGGGATAAGTGGAGTTCAAGCATGCCATCTTGACCCGCATCTCTCTCTCCCTCCCCCATCTCTCTGGGAAGGCTGCTGCTCACTGTCATGTCCGGGGACCAGCATACTCCGTGTGTGTGTTTTGCAGCAGCAATCCCAGAGGCCATTAATAGAGGAACTGTCTAGTTTAATGGCCAGTAGATGCGGTCGCTACAGGGTTTCAGCTGTGACCTGAAATGGCCCTTTCCCCTCGTCTGCGTTACACTACCAGGAGGAAGGGAAAGACAGTAAGACCTGTAAAAGAGAGAACGTGTGTGTGGGGGGGGGGGGATGATCCATAAAGGAATGTTGAGCTGTGATTAGACCTTGGTCTCTGTGCAACACCCGCCCATCACAAGAGAGCCAGCACGCTCCCCATCTGATTGGACCGAGAGCCAGCGCGCTCCCCATCTGATTGGACCGAGAGCCAGCCCGCTCCCCATCTGATTGGACCGAGAGCCAGCCCGCTCCCCATCTGATTGGACCGAGAGCCAGCCCGCTCCCCATCTGATTGGACCGAGAGCCAGCGCGCTCCCCATCTGATTGGACCGAGAGCCAGCGCGCTCCCCATCTGATTGGACAGAGAGCCAGCGCGCTCCCCATCTGATTGGACCGAGAGCCAGCCCGCTCCCCATCTGATTGGACCGAGAGCCAGCCCGCTCCCCATCTGATTGGACCGAGAGCCAGCGCGCTCCCCATCTGATTGGACCGAGAGCCAGCGCGCTCCCCATCTGATTGGACCGAGAGCCAGCGCGCTCCCCATCTGATTGGACCGAGAGCCAGCGCGCTCCCCATCTGATTGGACCGAGAGCCAGCGCGCTCCCCATCTGATTGGACCGAGAGCCAGCCCGCTCCCCATCTGATTGGACCGAGAGCCAGCCCGCTCCCCATCTGATTGGACCGAGAGCCAGCCCGCTCCCCATCTGATTGGACCGACAGCCAGCCCGCTCCCCATCTGATTGGACCGAGAGCCAGCCCGCTCCCCATCTGATTGGACCGAGAGCCAGCCCGCTCCCCATCTGATTGGACCGAGAGCCAGCCCGCTCCCCATCTGATTGGACCGAGAGCCAGCCCGCTCCCCATCTGATTGGACCGACAGCCAGCCCGCTCCCCATCTGATTGGACCGAGAGCCAGCCCGCTCCCCATCTGATTGGACCGACAGCCAGCCCGCTCCCCATCTGATTGGACCGACAGCCAGCCCGCTCCCCATCTGATTGGACCGAGAGCCAGCCCGCTCCCCATCTGATTGGACCGAGAGCCAGCGCGCTCCCCATCTGATTGGACCGAGAGCCAGCCCGCTCCCCATCTGATTGGACCGAGAGCCAGCCCGCTCCCCATCTGATTGGACCGAGAGCCAGCCCGCTCCCCATCTGATTGGACCGAGAGCCAGCCCGCTCCCCATCTGATTGGACCGACAGCCAGCCCGCTCCCCATCTGATTGGACCGACAGCCAGCCCGCTCCCCATCTGATTGGACCGAGAGCCAGCCCGCTCCCCATCTGATTGGACCGAGAGCCAGCGCGCTCCCCATCTGATTGGACCGAGAGCCAGCGCGCTCCCCATCTGATTGGACCGAGAGCCAGCCCGCTCCCCATCTGATTGGACCGAGAGCCAGCGCGCTCCCCATCTGATTGGACCGAGAGCCAGCGCGCTCCCCATCTGATTGGACAGAGAGCCAGCCCGCTCCCCATCTGATTGGACCGACAGCCAGCGCGCTCCCCATCTGATTGGACCGAGAGCCAGCCCGCTCCCCATCTGATTGGACCGAGAGCCAGCGCGCTCCCCATCTGATTGGACAGAGAGCCAGCGCGCTCCCCATCTGATTGGACAGAGAGCCAGTCCGCTCCCCATCTGATTGGACCGAGAGCCAGCGCGCTCCCCATCTGATTGGACCGACAGCCAGCCCGCTCCCCATCTGATTGGACCGACAGCCAGCCCGCTCCCCATCTGATTGGACCGACAGCCAGCCCGCTCCCCATCTGATTGGACCGAGAGCCAGCCCGCTCCCCATCTGATTGGACCGAGAGCCAGCCCGCTCCCCATCTGATTGGACCGACAGCCAGCGCGCTCCCCATCTGATTGGACCGACAGCCAGCCCGCTCCCCATCTGATTGGACCGAGAGCCAGCCCGCTCCCCATCTGATTGGACCACACACACTTTTGATATGTATTTTCGGTTATGATTCCTGTTGTCATGTCTTTTTAAATGGCTGAGACCAATTTTCCCATTGTGGTACAATGACGTCAACTACTACACATCTCCCACAGTCTGTCAGCCTAGGCCAGTAGGGTTCCTCTAAATTCTACAGAGAATATATTAGCCCTGTGGTGGCAGCAGTCAACACTACAGAGAATATATTAGCCCTGTGGTAGTAGCAGTCAACACTACAGAATGTATGAGCCCTGTGGTTGTAGCAGTCAACACTACAGAGAATATATGAGCCCTGTGGTTGTAGCAGTCAACATGACAGAGAATGTATGAGCCCTGTGGTTGTAGCAGTCAACATGACACAGAATGTATGAGCCCTGTGGTTGTAGCAGTCAACACGACAGAGAATGTATGAGCTCTGTGGTTGTAGCAGTCAACACGACAGAGAATGTATGAGCTCTGTGGTTGTAGCAGTCAACACGACAGAGAATGTATGAGCCCTGTGGTTGTAGCAGTCAACATGACAGAGAATGTATGAGCCCTGTGGTTGTTGCAGTCAACATGACAGAGAATGTATGAGCCCTGTGGTTGTAGCAGTCAACACTACAGAGAATGTATGAGCTCTGTGGTTGTAGCAGTCAACACTACAGAATGTATGAGCCCTGTGGTTGTAGCAGTCAACATGACAGAGAATGTATGAGCCCTGTAGTTGTAGCAGTCAACACGACAGAGAATGTATGAGCCCTGTGGTTGTAGCAGTCAACATGACAGAGAATGTATGAGCCCTGTGGTTGTAGCAGTCAACACTACAGAGAATGTATGAGCTCTGTGGTTGTAGCAGTCAACACTACAGAATGTATGAGCCCTGTGGTTGTAGCAGTCAACATGACAGAGAATGTATGAGCCCTGTAGTTGTAGCAGTCAACATGACAGAGAATGTATGAGCCCTGTAGTTGCAGCAGTCAACACGACAGAGAATGTATGAGCTCTGTGGTTGTAGCAGTCAACACTACAGAATGTATGAGCCCTGTGGTTGTAGCAGTCAACACGACAGAATGTATGAGCTCTGTGGTTGTAGCAGTCAACATGACAGAGAATGTATGAGCCCTGTGGTTGTAGCAGTCAACATGACAGAGAATGTATGAGCCCTGTGGTTGTAGCAGTCAACACGACAGAGAATGTATGAGCTCTGTGGTTGTAGCAGTCAACACTACAGAATGTATGAGCCCTGTGGTTGTAGCAGTCAACACGACAGAGAATGTATGAGCTCTGTGGTTGTAGCAGTCAACACGACAGAGAATGTATGAGCTCTGTGGTTGTAGCAGTCAACACTACAGAATGTATGAGCTCTGTGGTTGTAGCAGTCAACACTACAGAATGTATGAGCTCTGTGGTAGCAGCAGATATCGTTTCAACGATATGATCTCCTGATACTGTTTTATTTTTACAATACAGCCTATTGATGTCTGTTAATTATCCCAAATACCTGATATTCAATAAGGACGGAAAAGGGGGAATCTGATCTGTGTCTCATGCTGATCTGCACACTGTGGTCGTTCTGTCATTAATGTCACAATGTACAAAATCAACATTTTAAGCATTACTCTTTTGGATGGTAATTTATGACAACGTTTTGTGGAAACATGTTTTTCATTTCCCCCTGTTAAACAGACCACAAAATTGGGAATCTGTATCGAACCCAAAAACCCTATATAGTCGCTGCTTTAACTACACACACTGTGTTAGTAGCAGAACACACTCTCTTCAGGTTCCAGTCACCTCGGAGACCGTAACCACAGTAACCCATCGTGGTTACCATGTCCTTTGACCCTCCTCATTCTAGAGATATTTTGACAGTTGGTGACAGTTGATCTTCCACCTGCCTCACCAGAGCCTAGTAGTAGATATCAGGATGACGGCAGAGTGGAGGCGGGGCCGGGGGGGATGTGGTTTCCTTACGCATGTGTCTGTGTTCAGCATGCGTCACACCGTTGTTTTACTGAGTAGGGGAACGCAGGGGAAGCGAAAGCACTGACGAACTCACACACGTCTATGTGGTCAGCAGTATACCAGGTCAGATGGGTTATGTTAGATAGACTAGAGAATGTCATGTTGCTTCTGCTGGTTGTTGGGACAAGAGGACAGTATATTATTCCATCATTCTGGTCCATTCCACCCTAGAACATTCTATCAATCCTGGCCTAGTCCACCCTAGAACATTCTATCAATCCTGGCCTAGTTCACCCTAGAACATTCTATCAATCCTGGCCTAGTCCACCCTAGAACATTCTATCAATCCTGGCCTAGTCCACCCTAGAACATTCTATCAATCCTGGCCTAGTCCACCCTAGAACATTCTATCAATCCTGGCCTAGTCCACCCTAGAACATTCTATCAATCCTGGCCTAGTCCACCCTAGAACATTCTGTTATTTCATCCTGGCTTAGTCCACCCTAGAACATTATATCATTCTGGTCTAGTCCACCCTAGAACATTATATCATGCTGGTCTAGTCCACCCTAGAACATTCTGTTATGTCATGCTGGTCTAGTCCACCCTAGAACATTCTGTTATGTCATGCTGGTCTAGTCCACCCTAGAACATTCTGTTCCATCATGCTGGTCTAGTCCACCCTAGAACGTTATATCATGCTGGTCTAGTCCACCCTAGAACGTTATATCATGCTGGTCTAGTCCACCTTAGAACGTTATATCATGCTGGTCTAGTCCACCCTAGAACAATCTGTTCCATCATGCTGGTCTAGTCCACCCTAGAACATTCTGTTCCATCATGCTGGTCTAGTCCACCCTAGAACAATCTGTTCCATCATGCTGGTCTAGTCCACCCTAGAACATTCTGTTCCATCATGCTGGTCTAGTCCACCCTAGAACATTCTGTTATGTCATGCTGGTCTAGTCCACCCTAGAACATTCTGTTATGTCATGCTGGTCTAGTCCAACCTAGAACATTCTGTTCCATCATGCTGGTCTAGTCCATTCTAATTAATAACCACTTCTAAATGGATTCTACCTAATCAGTTTTCTTCTCCTTCGGTATTGGTTTGGCCCATGTGATTTTGGTGCCGCGGTGGTCTGCTCTGCTCAGTGGTGTTGGTCTGCTCTGCTCAGTGGTGGTGGTCTGCTCTGCTCAGTGGTGGTGGTCTGCTCTGCTCAGTGGTGGTGGTCTGCTCTGCTCAGTGGTGGTGGTCTGCTCTGCTCAGTGGTGGTGGTCTGCTCTGCTCAGTGGTGGTGGTCTGCTCTGCTCAGTGGTGGTGGTCTGCTCTGCTCAGTGGTGGTGGTCTGCTCTGCTCAGTGGTGGTGGTCTGCTCTGCTCAGTGGTGGTGGTCTGCTCTGCTCAGTGGTGTTTGTCTGCTCTGCTCAGTGGTGGTGGTCTGCTCTGCTCAGTGGTGTTTGTCTGCTCTGCTCAGTGGTGGTGGTCTGCTCTGCTCAGTGGTGTTTGTCTGCTCTGCTCAGTGGTGGTGGTCTGCTCTGCTCAGTGGTGGTGGTCTGCTCTGCTCAGTGGTGGTGGTCTGCTCTGCTCAGTGGTGGTGGTCTGCTCTGCTCAGTGGTGGTGGTCTGCTCTGCTCAGTGGTGGTGGTCTGCTCTGCTCAGTGGTGGTGGTCTGACTGGACGCTTAAATTATTTTGTGGAAACGCTTCCATTAGGACTGTCTACACTGGTTTTACACTGCTTTAAACCCAGTCTATTGGTTTTACACTGCTTTAAACCCAGTCTATGGGTTTTACACTGCTTTAAACCCAGTCTATGGGTTTTACACTGCTTTAAACCCAGTCTATGGGTTTTACACTGCTTTAAACCCAGTCTATGGGTTTTACACTGCTTTAAACCCAGTCTATGGGTTTTACACTGCTTTAAACCCAGTCTATGGGTTTTACACTGCTTTAAACCCAGTCTATGGGTTTTACACTGCTTTAAACCCAGTCTATGGGTTTTACACTGCTTTAAACCCAGTCTATGGGTTTTACACTGCTTTAAACCCAGTCTATGGGTTTTACACTGCTTTAAACCCAGTCTATGGGTTTTACACTGCTTTAAACCCAGTCTATGGGTTTTACACTGCTTTAAACCCAGTCTATGGGTTTTACACTGCTTTAAACCCAGTCTATGGGTTTTACACTGCTTTAAACCCAGTCTATGGGTTTTACACTGCTTTAAACCCAGTCTATGGGTTTTACACTGCTTTAAACCCAGTCTATGGGTTTTACACTGCTTTAAACCCAGTCTATGGGTTTTACACTGCTTTAAACCCAGTCTATGGGTTTTACACAGTCTATGGGTTTTACACAGTCTATGGGTTTTACACTGCTTTAAACCCAGTCTATGGGTTTTACACAGTCTATGGGTTTTACACAGTCTATGGGTTTTACACTGCTTTAAACCCAGTCTATGGGTTTTACACAGTCTATGGGTTTTACACAGTCTATGGGTTTTACACTGCTTTAAACCCAGTCTATGGGTTTTACACTGCTTTAAACCCAGTCTATGGGTTTTACACTGCTTTAAACCCAGTCTATGGGTTTTACACTGCTTTAAACCCAGTCTATGGGTTTTACACTGCTTTAAACCCAGTCTATGGGTTTTACACTGCTTTAAACACTGAGTTTTGATCCTCTCTCATTCTTACACAAGCTCTCTCGCTCTCCATCGTTCAATCTTTTTCTCTCGCTCTTTATTATTTTATTGCTGTTCGTAGATAATCACAAGACAGACGTGCAGCGTCTGTCTCACATTCAAATTCTCAAAGCTTTATTTGATTGTCAACCA
>NW_022261983.1:14236656-14293301 GCF_002021735.2 Oncorhynchus kisutch
CTCGCTCTCTCTCTCTTTCACTCGTTCTCGCTCTCTCTCTCTTTCACTCGTTCTCGCTCTCTCTCTCTTTCACTCGTTCTCGCTCTCTCTCTCTTTCACTCGTTCTCGCTCTCTCTCTCTTTCACTCGTTCTCGCTCTCTCTCTCTTTCACTCGTTCTCGCTCTCTCTCTCTTTCACTCGTTCTCGCTCTCTCTCTCTTTCACTCGTTCTCGCTCTCATTCACTCGTTCTCTCTCTCTCGTTCTCTCCTCCAGGACTACCTACCGACTCAGCAGGATATTCTCCTGGCCCGTAAGCCCACTAAAGGTATCCACGAGTACGACTTTGAGATCAAGAACGTTCCATTTAAGATGGTGGACGTTGGGGGTCAAAGGTCGGAGAGACGGAGATGGTTTGAGTGTTTTGACTCTGTCACCTCCATCCTCTTCCTCGTCTCCTCTTCAGAGTATGACCAGGTGGGTTTACACACACACACACACACACACACACACGTTTCTGTCCTTGTGAATTAAATTAAACGACCAAGAATTTGGATTCATGCACAAACACTCTTAAATCAGCTCACACACACTGTCACACACACCTGTCTTTGGATGTTAAATACAATTAAATATAATTTGTATGCGTACACACTCACTTGAACACACAAACTCTTTCTATTACACACACACACCCTACTCCCCTAACCTCCTAACCCCCCCCCCCCCCCCCCCCCCAGGTCTTGATGGAGGACCGTCAAACCAACCGTCTCAGCGAATCCCTCAACATCTTCGAGACGATTGTCAACAATCGTGTTTTCTCCAACGTCTCCATCATCCTGTTCCTCAACAAGACAGACCTTCTGGAGGACAAGGTGCGCTCCGTCCCCATCAAGGACTATTTCCCAGAGTACCCCGGGGAGCCACACAGCCTGGTGGACGTACAGAGGTTCCTAGTGGACTGTTTCCGGGGGAAGAGGAGGGACGTGACACAGAAGCCCCTGTACCACCACTTCACCACAGCCATCAACACGGAGAACATTCGCCTGGTGTTCCGAGACGTCAAGGACACCATCCTCCACGACAACCTAAAGCAGCTGATGCTGCAGTGATCGCAGGGGGGTTATGACCTTTTTGAAGTCACCTTTTGACCTTTAACCCCCCCCCCCCTGTGACTCCTCACCGTGACCCACTGACTTGCTGTGATTGCAGGGTGATGAGCAGAAGAGTTGTTGTTGTTACACTGTGTCACTGCCTTTTAAGTCACCTTTTGGCCCCTTGACCTTTAACCCCTGTGAGCCCTCACCTTGACCCCTGATCTCCAGTCACCTCTGGTGCAGGCTGTCACCTATGACCCTTGACCCCTGATCTCCAGTCACCTCTGGTGCAGGCTGTCACCTATGACCCTTGACCACTGAACCCTGTTACCACTTCTAATGGCCTTGTACCTGGCAGTTCTACCCCCCCCCCTCCTAAACCACTGTAAATGAGCTCTCCCAATCCCTCCCCTCACACACCCCTCTCCTCTCTGTAATGGACTATTCCAGAGTCTGTAGATATGTTGATGTGTTCTGTAGGATGAAGTTGCCCTCAGACTCTGATCCTAGGTCAGTTTTTAATTTCACCCACTAATGGTTAATGACAGGATATGGGGAGGGGAAGCTGGTCCTAAATCTGTTGTTCCATATTACTATATTCACTCTGTTGGTTCACACTTAACTCTGTTGGTTCACACTTAACTCTCCTGTCTCACTCTGTCATATTGTAACCTGTCTGAGAAGTCCAGACCACTGCTGGAGGTTAGCGGTCAAGGGTGAGGGGGTCAACTGGCCTTTCTGTGTTGGAGGGAGGAGTCTAAGGTCGTCACCCACGGCAACCAGGGAAAAGGGGGTGGTAAATGCTGTAGAACAAAATGATGATGATGATGATGATGACTGTGTTTTACTGGCGTCAGCCTGTCGCTATGCACCTCCACTCACACCTGCCCTGAACTGGCTTGATTCTACACTTCCTTTTCCCTCAGAGCCTGATTATGACATCACCGTGCCCCGCCCCCATCATTCTGACAGCCAATCAGTGTCACTATCTGGATGTGGAACCAACTGCAGCGGAGAGCTTGTTACTTGTTGTTGCTGAGGGGGAAGTTAAAGAGTGGAGGGACTTTACAACACTGTACTAAAACTAATCCTTAATGATTCCACAAATAAGCCTTTTACCACTGTCTGATGATTACCTATCAAACAGAGCTATACACACACACACACACACACACCCTGCCCATAGAGACTCTTCTGACCTGATCCTGGTCTTACTGTTTGGAACTTTTAACTTTTTTTCACATAGATTTCTTATGAATATATGTACCTAAACATTGTCTTAAGTTATATTTGAAAGGTTTTACACACGTTTGATTTACACCTGCTGATGGACAGTGTTAAAGGCTATGGAAGAGGGTGTGTGAACACACACGCTCAGACAGACTGGCTCGGACAGACTGGCTCGGACAGACCAGTTGATAAACTACTGAGCTAATTCTCAGGATACATTGTGGACCACTGTGTATGTAGAGCAATGATGTTCATTTGCCTAAGTCCTAAAACACACAGACAGACGGCTGTCCATCAGAGGCTGGTAGTCTAAACAACTTGCCGGCCAGCTACATCCCCTCTTCCAGTCCTTTTTTTCTCCCCTCTTTCTGTCCCTCTCTCTGTGTTAGTGTAAGCACGTGATCAGCCTTATAAACCCTGTGGAGGCTCATCCTAGAGGGAAGAGGGAGTGATCAGCCTTATAAACCCTGTGGAGGCTCATCCTAGAGGGAAGAGACAGTGATCAGCCTTATAAACCCTGCAGAGGCTCATCCTAGAGGGAAGAGAGAGTGATCAGCCTTATAAACCCTGTGGAGTCTCATCCTAGAGGGAAGAGACTGATCAGCCTTATAAACCCTGTGGAGGCTCATCCTAGAGGGAAGAGACTGATCAGCCTTGTAAACTCTGTGGAGGCTCATCCTAGAGGGAAGAGACCGTGATCAGCCTTATAAACCCTGCGGAGGCTCATCCTAGAGGGAAGAGAGAGTGATCAGCCTTATAAACCCTGTGGAGGCTCATCCTAGAGGGAAGAGAGAGGGATCAGCCTTATAAACCCTGTGGAGGCTCATCCTAGAGGGAAGAGACAGTGATCAGCCTTGTAAACTCTGGAGGCTCATCCTAGAGGGAAGAGACCGTGATCAGCCTTATAAACTCTGTGGAGGCTCATCCTAGAGGGAAGAGACTGATCAGCCTTGTAAACTCCGTGGAGGCTCATCCTAGAGGGAAGAGACCGTGATCAGCCTTATAAACTCTGTGGAGGCTCATCCTAGAGGGAAGAGACAGTGATCAGCCTTGTAAACTCTGTGGAGGCTCATCCTAGAGGGAAGAGACAGTGATCAGCCTTGTAAACTCTGTGGAGGCTCATCCTAGAGGGAAGAGACTGATCAGCCTTGTAAACTCTGTGGAGGCTCATCCTAGAGGGAAGAGGCCGTGATCAGCCTTATAAACTCTGTGGAGGCTCATCCTAGAGGGAAGAGACCGTGATCAGCCTTATAAACTCTGTGGAGGCTCATCCTAGACATACTCTTATCAGTCAGGGGAAAGTGATGGGGAAACTGTGTCAAATGATTTGATTTCATTATGAATCTTTCTCTCTCTCCTTAACTCCTCACCAACCAATGTGCCTTTATCTCTAGCAAACCCCCATAGCAGGCCTTTTAAATGAGTTGGACGTTGGGTTTCTACCAACTGAAGGGAAACCAGGAGAATGATACCATTCACATTGTTGTACCCGTTATCCAGGGGGCGTCTGAAGTCACACCCTACTACTCTCTATCTAGTGCACTGCTTTCGGCCCTGTGTGTCTTTGATAGGGCACTACTTAGTGCTCTGTTAAAAAGTAGTGCACTATGTTATTATTATTATTAAGGTAGTAGGGTGCGGTTTTGCACGTAGACTCCTATAATCTCTCTCGTTGTCTCACAAGTGAGCGCTATACCCTATATAGTTTTGGATGCAGTCTGAGTCTCGTTGGCCAAACATGCTGCATGTGTAGCTCAAGTCTCTCTCACAAACACGGTCAGCTCTGTCAGGGCTTCTGACTGATCGCTCCAGGCCACCCCTTCCATAGCTCCGAGTCATCCCCAGCACAGAGCTCTTTGTCTGGGCTGAGACTGTGTCAGGCCCCCTTGGCTGAAGGCCACCATTCCATCCTCTATACCAGTCGGATGGACTGGTGTGACTGGGACCAGTGTCTCCTCCCCCCGCGCCAGTAAGTCAGACCAGACTAGGGTCTGTGATTTGCCTTTGTCGATGCTGAACAAACAGGTTTTTGAACAACACACCCTCCTACAGAGGCAGACCCAACTTGTCCCAAAGTGATCATTCTAGAATCATGTGCATTCTAGAACTGTCCGTTCTAGAACTGTTTCTAGCCATTCTATTTCTATGGGTGTAGTCAGTCGGTGCTTTTTGCCAAATGGCCTCCAGAGTGACTCAATACCCAGTAGACAGGCAGACGGACAGATCTATGTCCCCTACTGGTCTTATTTAGTGAGGGAGAGCTCAAATAGGAGTCCCAAGTGGCACCCTCTTCCCTATATAGTGCACTAATGTTGACCAGGTCCCATAGGGTCTAAAGTAGTGCACTATGTAGGGAATAGGCTGTCAGACAGACGCAGGCCTTTGTCTGCTCCGGTCAGAGAGAAGGGTAGACGGTCTGCCTGTAGTAACACCGTGGTCAGTATTCAGTCAGTGTGTATGTATCTGCTCCTTCAGGCGATCTCTCTCTCTCTGTGCTGTTGCTGTGGTTTTCAACGTGTGCCAACGACTCCGTTCCAATATCAACGCTAGCCCACTCGTTCGAATGCACTGCTTCCTTCATGTTAGTGTGGATGTTGGAATGCAGCCCCAAGAGTCAGTCAGAACACAGTGTCATTTCAAAAGCCCAGGCCCACTTTGACGATGTCACAAAGCCAAACGCCTGTTTCATTAGGATTCTGCTACAGACAAAAACCTGCCTTCAGTGGCCTGGTCGGCCTCCACAACTGGTTTTAACCCAGTCTGAGTTGTCATTCATTGTGTCAAAAAGAGTTGTAGAGGTTTCAAGCTGTTAACTGTGATGTCAGAGCCCCGCCCTGCCCTGAGAACTGTCTGTTCCTCTACTACAACTCCTTCTTCCTGCTCTCTCTCTCTCTCTCTCTCACTCTCTCTCACTCTCTCTCTCACTCTCTCTGTCTCTCTGTCTGTCTCTCTCACTCTCTCTGTCTCTCTGTCTCTCTCTTTCTCTCTCTCTTTCTGTCATTCTGTCATTATGACATCACTGAGGGTTCTGACACATCTAGAATGAAACATCATTCTAGTTCTATTGATTCTATGGAATGTGGAGGAAGGTTTGGGGCCAGGTCCATTATATCAAGGTGAAGGTGCAATCTGGCGTATTGGACCTGGGGTGGGAAGGACCTGAGGTGTGTGTGTGTGAGGTGATGGTGTTTTAAAGCTATGCAACAGCACTGTGCTCCAGTCCACACAGCAAAAATACTTAAAATGAACCACTTCTGTATGTTATGAGAATAATCACCATGATGTGTTACTGCTCTGCCCCATGTAATCAGTTCTTTATTAGTGAAGAGTCAAATATGCAAATGATCTGCCAAAATATGACTATTGTTGTGCCTCCTGTTACCCGACTTCGCCTTTTTCCCCTAATCAAGGTTTTATACTTGCAGTGTTTTGCCTTAGCGCTGTTTTTATGTCCTCATTTCAAGATGGTTTGCATTCCAAATGGCACCCTATTCCCTACATGACGACCTATTGGCTCTGGTCTAAAGTAGTATACGTAAATAGGGACATGGGGGGGTCATTTGGGACGGTATCCAAGAAGATAATTCACATACGAGTCCCAACAACGGTTACAAACTGTGTCTCTGGCTCATTGTAGTTCAGATGTTTTTTATTATTGTTTATGACGAAATGCTTTCATTGTACAGTCTCTAACTTATACCTTCTTACTGTTCTCCCAATAAAACCACAAACCATTTTACAAACTGTTTTGAAGTCTCTAACTTATACCTTCTTACTGTTCTCCCAATAAAACCACAAACCATTTTACAAACTGTTTTGAAGTCTCTAACTTATACCTTCTTACTGTTCTCCCAATAAAACCACAAACCATTTTACAAACTGTTTTGAAGTCTCTAACTTATACCTTCTTACTGTTCTCCCAATAAAACCACAAACCATTTTACAAACTGTTTTGAAGTCTCTAACTTATACCTTCTTACTGTTCTCCCAATAAAACCACAAACCATTTTACAAACTGTTTTGAAGTCTCTAACTTATACCTTCTTACTGTTCTCCCAATAAAACCACAAACCATTTTACAAACTGTTTTGAAGTCTCTAACTTATACCTTCTTACTGTTCTCCCAATAAAACCACAAACCATTTTACAAACTGTTTTGAAGTCTCTAACTTATACCTTCTTACTGTTCTCCCAATAAAACCACAAACCATTTTACAAACTGTTTTGAAGTCACTTCTTATACCTTCTTACTGTTCTCCCAATAAAACCACAAACCATTTCACAAACTGTTTTGAAGTCACTTCTTATACCTTCTTACTGTTCTCCCAATAAAACCACAAACCATTTCACAAACTGTTTTGAAGTCACTTCTTATACCTTCTTACTGTTCTCCCAATAAAACCACAAACCATTTCACAAACTGTTTTGAAGTCACTTCTGTTTGACAGTCATTTGTCACAACTCTGTGTCGGACTGTTTATGTCAGTTTCCAATCTCACGTGATGTTTAAGTTGTTCCAAATGACCATTTAAATGTCATGTCAATGTTTTTCATAGTCACTTGACACCACTTAAGCTGAATAGATTTTATAGATCTTTGCAAAGAAAAAGTTCATTTATTAAATGTCTATAAGACCTAGGGTTCGGGTCAGTTTCAATTGAAGTCATTCAATCATTCTTTAAATTTCATCCTCTACAGTACTGCCTGATTCCTCTACAGTACTGCCTGCTTCATCTACTTATAAACTACAGTACTGCCTGCTTCCTCTACTTATAAACCACAGTACTACCTGCTTTGCTTGCCATCTGAAGGATTATAGTATTGAAGGAAGCAGTAGTAAACTTTATGTCCACTCCTTTCCATCCAAACCCCTTCAGTATCTAACACTCCATAATCCACTCAGTCCTTCAGTACATTACTAATCAGGGATTTGTAGCATTTGTACCTCACCGCTGTGGATAGTTTGGTCCATGTATTTAAATAGGATAAAGCCAGACCCTCAGCGGGGTCTTGTTCATTAGTGCGCACCGTGTCAAAACATTTGGCAGTCGAACAAGAACTTGAGGTGTTTCATATTGGACAAGTTCAGGTCCCTATTGAAGTGTTTTCTGTTTGGTGTCTAATGAACAGGAGCCAGAAGGGAGATTGGAGAGGGGAGTTCTAGTCAGCTGAGGGGTGTTATGTTGTTGGTGGATTATTTTCCCACACTTTAAATAATCTACATCCCAAATGGCACCCTAATCTCTATATAGTGCACTACTTTAGAGCAGGTCCCATAAGACTCTAGTCAAAACATGTATATTCGGGAAGTATTCAAACCCGTTTGACTTTTTCTACCTTTTATGTTACAACCTTATTCTAAAATGGATTTAAAAAAATAAATAATTCCTCATCAATCTACACACAATACCCCATAATGACATCACAATATCCCATAATGACATCACAATACCCCACAATGACATCACAATACCCCACAATGACATCACAATACCCCACAATGACATCACAATATCCCATAATGACATCACAATATCCCATAATGACATCACAATACCCCATAATGAAAGAACAGGTTTATAGACAAAACTACAAACTAAAAAAATGAAATCACATTTACATACATTTTCAGACCCTTTTACTCAGTACTTTGTTGAAGCACCTTTGGCAGAAATTACAGCCTCAAGTCTTCTTGGGTATGATGCTTGTTGGGGGTTACCCTGGGGGTTGGGTGTTACCCTGGGGGTTGGGGATTACCCTGGGGGTTGGGGATTACCCTGGGGGTCGGGGATTACCCTGGGGGTCGGGGATTACCCTGGGGGTCGGGGGTTACCCTGGGGGTCAGGTGTGGGGCTACACCAGTGCCATGATTACTGTATATATGTGATAATCTTTGTATGCTTGCAATGATGGAAAAGTAATGGGTCAATGGAGATGTACTGCTTTAGTTCTCAGGCTGAGAAGTGTCTGCACCTGCTGATAGTCACACAGGTTCAAGGCCAAGATGGTAGAGGGAGAAACCACAGTCTAGACATGTTTTTCTCATCTTAGATACTTTGTATCTAATCCAATGCAACAATATTAAGATATAATTGACGGTAGGTTGTATCCTGTTTCGCCACACAGATCTATAGACTACTGAGGTAATTCTGTATGTGAATCTCTGTCTGCAATTGCATTTTATTACTAAAGAGTTTTATACCAAGGTTCCTGTGTCTGTGTCATCTATCTGGAAGACTGATTGTTGAAGGAAACTTACATCACCCAATGCAAAGGACCAGCCAACATTTGGCGAGCAGGAGTGACCGCTACACCTGTGACCACTACACCTGTGACCGCTACGCCTGTGACCGCTACACCTGTAACCTCTACACCTGTGACCGCTAAGCCTGTGACCACTACGCCTGTGACCGCTACACCTGTGACCGCTACACCTGTGACCGCTACACCTGTGACCGCTACACCTGTGACCTCTACACCTGTGACCGCTACACCTGTGACCGCTACGCCCGGAGGCTCTTCGTCCCACTGTGCAGCGCAACAAATTATGAGGTAAACAAGACACCTGTTAAACCAAAAGTCTGATATTAGAAAAAGTACTGTGTGGTTGATGACTGATTCCAGTATGTAAGTGGCACCTCGCTCATCGGGGTTGATAATTACAGGAACAGTCGATAGCTAAATGTATGTACAAGGCCGTTATAGGATGTATATGTGATAAATGACCCAGATTCCACAGGTTTAATAGATAGACATTCCTGAGGGTATAATGGAACCTTGTGTGAAGAACTGATAGATGTTATAGATGAGGATGAACCAAGTCAGTACTGAGGTACTGGGGGAAGACACTGGTTTTATGTACGGGGACCTTACCTGAGGGAAGACTGGTTTTATGTACGGGGACCTTACCTGAGGGAAAACCCTGGTTTTATGTACGGGGACCTTACCTGAGGGAAGACTGGTTTTATGTACGGTGACCTTACCTGAGGGAAGACCCTGGTTTTATGTACGGGGACCTTACCTGAGGGAAGACTGGTTTTATGTACGGGGATCTTACCTGAGGGAAGACTGGTTTTATGTACGCTGACCTTACCTGAGAGAAGACTGGTTTTATGTACGCTGACCTTACCTGAGGGAAGACTGGTTTTATGTACGCTGACCTTACCTGAGGGAAGACACTGGTTTTATGTACGGGGACCTTACCTGAGGGAAGACACTGGTTTTATGTACGGTGACCTTACCTGAGAGAAGACTGGTTTTATGTACGCTGACCTTACCTGGGGGAAGACTGGTTTTATGTACGGGGACCTTACCTGAGGCAAGACTGGTTTTATGTACGGGGACCTTACCTGAGAGAAGACTGGTTTTATGTACGGGGACCTTACCTGAGAGAAGACTGGTTTTATATACGGGGACCTTACCTGAGGGAAGACACTGGTTTTATGTACGGGGACCTTACCTGAGGGAAGACTAACCAGGTAGAACAGATTGTGATGAACACACCCTTCTGTACATCTCCAGCTGTTTGAGCAGCATGCTATCCTGTCCACTTTGTTCAGATGTTGAAATCAAGTGTCCTACCTGATTTATCAGAATGAGAACGAGTTGACAACTCCTTCTATAAACTGTGTTTTATGCTCATTGCACATTTATAAAACACAGACTAGACGGCTAGTATCACAGACTAGACACCTGTTATAACAGACTAGACAGCTGGTATAACAGACTAGACAGCTAGTGTAACAGACTAGACAGCTAGTATAACAGACTAGACAGCTAGTGTAACAGACTAGACAGCTAGTATAACAGACTAGACGGCTAGTATAACTGACTAGACCGCTAGTATAACAGACTAGACACCTAGTATAACAGACTAGACGGCTAGTATAACAGACCAGACTGCTAGTATAACAGACCAGACGGCTAGTATAACAGACCAGACGGCTAGTATAACAGACTAGACAGCTAGTATAACAGACTAGACGGCTAGTATAACAGACCAGACGGCTAGTATAACAGACCAGACGGCTAGTATAACAGACCAGACGGCTAGTATAACAGACTAGACAGCTAGTATAACAGACTAGACAGCTAGTATAACAGACTAGACGGCTAGTATAACAGACCAGACGGCTAGTATAACAGACTAGACAGCTAGTATAACAGACTAGACAGCTAGTATAACAGACTAGACAGCTAGTATAACAGACTAGACAGCTAGTATAACAGACTTTATATCATCCTATGTTAGGTTCTACTACCTGTATTCGGGGATAGAACTGTGTTGGGTATGTCATCCTATGTCAGGTTCTACTACCTGTATATAGGATGATATACCAAACCCAGTTCTATATACAGGTAGTAGAACCTAACATAGAACTGGGTTGGGTATATCATCCTATGTTAGGTTCTACTACCTGTATATAGAACTGGGTTGGGTATGTCATCCTATGTTAGGTTCTACTACCTGTATTCGGGGAACAGGCTTTGGATGTTGGTTCTCATTTGATATGGCAACAGCGGGGTTGTAAACTTGACACCGTTTCAAAAATTTGGAGACAGACTCTGTCTGGCAGCTTGTCTTAACACCTCCTTCTGCCAAGTGGCCTGCGGTGTGGCCCACGATGTGTGGCCCGCGGTGTGGTCCATGCTGTGGTCCATGGTGTGGTCCATGGTGTGGCCCACGGTGTGGCCCACGGTGTGGTCCACGGTGTGGTCCACGGTGTGCCCCACGGTGTGCCCCAAGGTGTGGCCTACAGTGTGGTCCACAGTGTGGTCCGCGGTGGGGTCCGCGGTGTGGCCTACGGTGTGGTCCACGGTGTGGCCTACGGTGTGGCCCACGGTGTGGTCCACGGTGTGGCCTACGGTGTGGTCCATCATGGTGTGGCCCACGGTGTGGCCTACGGTGTGGCCTACGGTGTGGTCCACGGTGTGGTCCATCATGGTGTGACCCACGGTGTGGCCTACGGTGTGGTCCACGGTGTGGCCCACGGTGTGGCCTACGGTGTGGCCTACGGTGTGGCCTATGGTGTGGCCTACGGTGTGGTCCATCATGGTGTGGCCTACGGTGTGGCCTACGGTGTGGTCCACGGTGTGGTCCATCATGGTGTGGCCCACGGTGTGGCCCATTTGTCAAGAGGGGATATGAATAGAGGTCATTTCTTTGGATTGGTTTTGTCTAAATTTGACTCAGCATGTGAAACAGTTTCTGTTTCGATGTGCTAAGTATTATTTAACATTGCCAAAGGAGCACCTCTGAAACCAGGTCATTTCCCTCCACCAAGAGGACCATTTGTCCATCTGGACATGGACTGTATAGATCTTGTAGAAAGAAAAGAATGGCAAAGGTACTGTTTAGGCCTTACTGACAGGTTCATCAGGTGGGTGGAGGCATTTCCCACAACACACTGTGATGCTGAGACAGTAGCAACGCTACTAGTGAGGAAGGTAATACCTAGATGTGGTGTTCCTGAGGTTTTATCTGCAGACAACGGTACCCACTTCACTAGTGATGTAGTGAAGCCAGGTAGCCATAACGATGGGAGTGGACCAGAAGTTTGTGTCCATCTACCACCCTCAGAGTAACGGGTTTAACGAGAGAGCTAACCAATCCATTAAACAAGGGTTAGCTAAGGCATGCCACTGCACCAAGACATCTTGGGTGTTAATGAAAATGCCCAGTGGTGTTAATAAAGGCCTGGGGTGTTAATAAAGGCCTGGGGTGTTAATAAAGGCCTGGGGTGTTAATAAAGGCCTGGGGTGTTAATAAAGGCCTGGGGTGTTACACCACACTAAATGTTGACAGGAAGCGCCATGAATGTTCCCACACACAGACCCATGACTGACTGACAAATAGACCTCACTCTAGCCACCGTCAGGATGCAGGTACCAGGTGTGAGGACCATGACGACCTGCCTGTGGAGGTTGGAGACTGGGGCAAAATCCGGGATCCACAAGAGAAAATGGAACCAGTCAAGATGGAATTGGGCCCGTTCCAGGTAACCGTGGCAACACCAACGGGCGGTCAGAGTTCAGGAAGGGTTCCCGGCTGGCACCACCTGTCCCACTGTCAGAAGGAGTTCAGCCCACAGGAGATGACGGAGCCAGACACTGAAACAAGAGGCAGAAGCAGATGTGAGTCGAGACCAAAGACTTGAAAAAGATGAAGGACCAAAGCCCTGAAGAACCAACTGTTTTACATGATCAGCAAGGTTATGTTGTAAATTAACAAACCCTTAAGGTGGTATAAGAGAGGGAAGACGACAGCGTGAGGTCATTGGTGGTTGACTGTGTTGGCTCTATCCACACTACTTTGTGTAGGTGAATCCGTCCCTGTCAACACGTGGGTAAAGTGTTGAGGTAATTGAGGTAATATGTGCATGTAGGTAGAGTTATTAAAGTGACTATGCATAGATAATAACAGAGTAGCAGCGTTCCGGGGGGAACTAGAGTACTCACCATAGATAATAACAGAGTAGCAGCAGCGTTCCGGGGGGAAGTATAGTACTCACCATAGATAATAACAGAGTAGCAGCAGCGTTCCGGGGGGAAGTAGAGTACTCACCATAGATAATAACAGAGTAGCAGCAGCGTTCCGGGGGGGAAGTAGAGTACTCACCATAGATAATAACAGAGTAGCAGCAGCGTTCCGGGGGGAAGTAGGGTACTCACCATAGATAATAACAGAGTAGCAGCAGCGTTCCGGGGGGAAGTAGAGTACTTACCATAGATAATAACAGAGTAGCAGCAGCGTTCCGGGGGAAGTAGAGTACTTACCATAGATAATAACAGATTAGCAGCAGCGTTCCGGGGGGAAGTAGAGTACTTACCATAGATAATAACAGAGTAGCAGCAGCGTTCCGGGGGGAAGTAGAGTACTTACCATAGATAATAACAGAGTAGCAGCAGCGTTCCGGGGGGGGAAGTAGAGTACTCACCATAGATAGTAACAGATTAGCAGCAGCGTTCCGGGGGGAAGTAGAGTACTCACCATAGATAATAACAGAGTAGCAGCAGCGTTCCAGGGGGAAGTAGAGTACTCACCATAGATAATAACAGAGCAGCAGCGTTCCGGGGGGGAAGTAGAGTAATCACCATAGATAGTAACAGATTAGCAGCAGCGTTCCGGGGGGAAGTAGAGTTATTAAAGTGACTATGCATAGATAATAACAGAGTAGCAGCAGCGTTCCAGGGGGAAGTAGAGTACTCACCATAGATAATAACAGAGTAGCAGCAGCGTTCCGGGGGGAAGTAGAGTACTTACCATAGATAATAACAGAGTAGCAGCAGCGTTCCGGGGGGGAAGTAGAGTACTCACCATAGATAATAACAGAGTAGCAGCAGCGTTCCAGGGGGAAGTAGAGTACTCACCATAGATAATAACAGAGTAGCAGCAGCGTTCCAGGGGGAAGTAGAGTACTCACCATAGATAATAACAGAGTAGCAGCAGCGTTCCAGGGGGAAGTAGAGTACTCACCAACATGTCATCGATGTGGGACAGGAAGGGCTGCTTTGCTTAGCACTGTGATGGGCCTGTTCTAATGTTACCAAGGCAGCAGAGCCTCATGTACATCAGGATGTAATGTTACTGAGGAGACGCTAGGTGGCACTGTGATGGGCCTGTTCTAATGTTACCAAGGCAGCAGAGCCTCATGTACATCAGGATGTAATGTTACTGAGGAGACGCTAGGTGGCACTGTGATGGGCCTGTTCTAATGTTACCAAGGCAGCAGAGCCTCATGTACATCAGGATGTAATGTTACTGAGGAGACGCTAGGTGGCACTGTGATGGGCCTGTTCTAATGTTACCAAGGCAGCAGAGCCTCATGTACATCAGGATGTAATGTTACTGAGGAGACGCTAGGTGGCACTGTGATGGGGCTGTACTAATGTTACCAAGGCAGCAGAGCCTCATGTACATCAGGATGTAATGTTACTGAGGAGACGCTAGGTGGCACTGTGATGGGCCTGTTCTAATGTTACCAAGGCAGCAGAGCCTCATGTACATCAGGATGTAATGTTACTGAGGAGACGCTAGGTGGCACTGTGATGGGCCTGTTCTAATGTTACCAAGGCAGCAGAGCCTCATGTACATCAGGATGTAATGTTACTGAGGAGACGCTAGGTGGCACTGTGATGGGGCTGTACTAATGTTACCAAGGCAGCAGAGCCTCATGTACATCAGGATGTAATGTTACTGAGGAGACGCTAGGTGGCACTGTGATGGGCCTGTTCTAATGTTACCAAGGCAGCAGAGCCTCATGTACATCAGGATGTAATGTTACTGAGGAGACGCTAGGTGGCACTGTGATGGGCCTGTTCTAATGTTACCAAGGCAGCAGAGCCTCATGTACATCAGGATGTAATGTTACTGAGGAGACGCTAGGTGGCACTGTGATGGGGCTGTACTAATGTTACCAAGGCAGCAGAGCCTCATGTACATCAGGATGTAATGTTACTGAGGAGACGCTAGGTGGCACTGTGATGGGCCTGTTCTAATGTTACCAAGGCAGCAGAGCCTCATGTACATCAGGATGTAATGTTACTGAGGAGACACTAGGTGGCACTGTAACACAGGAGTTATCACTGTACTGTAGAATACTATAGGAGAGACGCTAGGTAGCAGCGTAACACAGGAGTAGAGTAGGCATTTTTTAAGTTTAGTTGTAGCTCTGAAATCTCTCCTCTGGCATTTTTAAAGTTTAGTTGTAGCTCTGAAATCTCTCCTCTGGCATTTTTTAAGTTTCGTTTTAGCTCTGAAATGGCACGCCTGATTCTAATTCACCTATTTAATGGTTTGATGATAAGTTGAACCAGGTGTGCTAGCTGTGGAGTATATAAAATACATGGAACGCCGCTCTTAATAGTCCACATGGATGGGCCTACGGACCAGTAAAATTGTAGCCTACGGACCAGTAAAATTGTAGCCTACGGACCAGTAAAATTGTAGCCTACACCCCAGTAAAACTGTAGCCTACGGACCAGTAAGCACGGACCAGCGCCAGCGTCTTTCTTTGGTGCGGACCGGCCTTGACGTTTATGTTTGGTTAAAAGTTTGTTCGGTCTGGACCAATCTGAATTTGGCCGAAACATAGACTTCACATAAAGTTGGTCTCACTTTTGTTTATTATCTACTTCACTTGCTTTGGCAATGTTAACATATGTTTCCCATGCCAATAAAGCCCTTACATTTTAATTGAGAGAGAGTGTGAGTGTGTACCATAAATCATCAACATCAACACTGAGATACACACACGTACCTTAACCTTCAGCTTCAACACTGACAGACTCTCTCTTCCTCTCTCTCTCAACACTGACAGACTCTCTCTTCCTCTCTCTCTCAACACTGACAGACTCTCTCTTCCTCAACACTGACAGACTCTCTCTTCCTCTCTCTCTCAACACTGACAGACTCTCTCTTCCTCTCTCTCTCTCAACACTGACAGACTCTCTCTTCCTCTCTCTCTCAACACTGACAGACTCTCTCTTCCTCTCTCTCTCTTAACACTGACAGACTCTCTCTTCCTCTCTCTCTCAACACTGACAGACTCTCTCTTCCTCAACACTGACAGACTCTCTCTTCCTCTCTCTCTCAACACTGACAGACTCTCTCTTCCTCTCTCTCTCTCAACACTGACAGACTCTCTCTTCCTCTCTCTCTCAACACTGACAGACTCTCTCTTCCTCTCTCTCTCTTAACACTGACAGACTCTCTCTTCCTCTCTCTCTTGATGTCTTTCTCTCATCCAGTAAGTAAAGTGTATTCAGAAAGTATTCAGACCCCTTGACTTTTTCCACATTTTGTTACGTTTACAGCCTTATTCTACGTAAGGATTCAGACCCTTTGCTCTGATACTTGAAATTGTGACTTGTCCCAAAGCCACTCCTGCGTTTCTTGTCTGTGTGCTTAGGGTCATTGTCCTGTTGGAAGGTGAACCTTCACCCCAGTCTGCTCTGGAGCAAGTTTTCATCAAGGATCTCTGTACTTCGCTCCATTCATCTTTCTCTCGGCCCTGATTAGTCTCCCAGTCCCTGCCGCTGAAAAACATCCCCACAGCATGATGCTGCCACCACCACCATGCTTCACCGCAGGGATGTTGCCAGGTTTCCTCCAGACATGACGCTTTGCATTCGGCCAAAGAGTTCAATCTTGGCGGGACCTTATATAGATAGGTGTCTGCCTTTCCAAATCATGTCCAATCAATTGAATTTACCACAGGTGGATTCCAATCAAGTTGTAGAAACATCTCAAGGATGATCGATGGAAACAGGATGCACCTGAGCTCAATTTCTAGTCTCATAGCAAAGGGTCTGAATACTGACATAAATATTATATATAATATAATATACTGACGTAAATAAACAATTTCTGTTTTTTATTATTAATACATTTGCAAAAATTTCTAAAAACCTGTTTTCGCTTTGTCATTATGGGGTATTGTGTGTAGATTGTGTGTAATTTTTAAAATATTTAATCCATTTTAGAGTAAAGCTGTAACGTAACACAATGTGGAAAAAGGAAAGGGGTCTGAATACTGTCTGAATACTCTCTAAATACCGTCTGAATACTGTCGGAATAATGTCTGAATACCACCTGAATACTGTCTGAATATATATATGTATATATGCCTCCCGCAATAGAATGAATACATGGACACGTGTTAAAATGTTCATTTGTTATAAACAAATCAATGTAATCAATTTTTTAAAAAGCTGATCAGCAGTGAGTGTTGCAGCAGAGATGATAGATCCTGTATCTCAGTGCAAGAGGTCTGAGTGACTGGGAGTCTTTGGGTAGGGCATTTGGGCCAGTCTGAGGGAGATCGGCCTCTCTCCTTGTCTCAGGGTCTTTACCTGCCTAATATGGTGGTGAAAGACTCCAGGGTGTTTTCGGAGGCGACGATCAAAGGAGTCGAGGAATCAACACTTTCGTAGTCAAATGTCCACCTCTACCTACCTAGGGAGTTTCGTCTGGTCACTGTGGCCTTGGCTGGTCACTGTGGCCTTGGCTGGTCACTGTGGCCTTGGCTGGTCACTGTGGCCTTGGCTGGTCACTGTGGCCTTGGCTGGTCACTGTGGCCTTGGCTGGTCACTGTGGCCTTGGCTGGTCACTGTGGCCTTGGCTGGTCACTGTGGCCTTGGCTGGTCACTGTGGCCTTGGCTGGTCACTGTGGCCTTGGCTGGTCACTGTGGCCTTGGCTGGTCACTGTGGCCTTGGCTGGTCACTGTGGCCTTGTCTGGTCACTGTGGCCTTGGCTGGTCACTGTGGCCTTGTCTGGTCACTGTGGCCTTGGCTGGTCACTGTGGCCTTGGCTGGTCACTGTGGCCTTGGCTGGTCACTGTGGCCTTGGCTGGTCACTGTGGCCTTGGCTGGTCACTGTGGCCTTGGCTGGTCACTGTGGCCTTGGCTGGTCACTGTGGCCTTGGCTGGTCACTGTGGCCTTGGCTGGTCACTGTGGCCTTGGCTGGTCACTGTGGCCTTGGCTGGTCACTGTGGCCTTGGCCATTTATATATTTTATTTCCGTAAACACAATGTAAATAAAACCACTGATTGATTGATTGATTGATTGATTGATTGATTGATTGATTGATTGGCAGGTAAAGCAGTGATCCACAGTGACCCACCCATCTTCATCATCATCTTCAGCATCCTCTTCATCATCTTCATCCTCACCATCACAGAACAGCTCGTCATTCACACTGTAATCCATACATCTTAGTTTCACCTACGGCCTTATTTGGTACTTTTTATATCACATTTATACATCACATAGGTACATGAAGTAGACTGTTGACGAATACATACCGTGTACAGACTGTGCAGAATACTGTGGTGGTATTGTGTTTGGATAACAGTAGTCATTCAGATTCAACCATACTAATAGTGATCGATATAAAGACAGGACTTGGTTACTACCAGGCCTTTGGCATCAACTGAGGGGTTGAGACAGAGAAACGGTCATCGTGGTTATAACTATGAACCCGAGAGGTCATATCATGGTTATAGCTATGAACCCGAGAGGTCATATCATGGTTATAACTATGAACCCGAGAGGTCATGTCATGGATATAACTATGAACGGAGAGGTCATGTCATGGATATAACTATGAACGGAGAGGTCGTATCATGGTTATAACTATGAACAGAGGTCGTATCATGGTTATAACTATGAACAGAGGTCGTATCATGGTTATAACTATGAACAGAGGTCGTATCATGGTTATAACTATGAACAGAGGTCGTATCATGGTTATAACTATGAACAGAGAGGTCGTATCATGGTTATAACTATGAACAGAAAGGTCATATCATGGTTATAACTATGAACAGAGGTCGTATCATGGTTATAACTATGAACAGAGGTCGTATCATGGTTATAACTATGAACAGAGTTCGTATCATGGTTATAACTATGAACAGAAAGGTCATATCATGGTTATAACTATGAACAGAGGTCGTATCATGGTTATATCAACTACTGACAGAGTGGTAATCATGTTAAAAGCCTGTGTCTCAGCCATGCATGGAGTTTGGTTGACTCTGAGGAGAGAGACTTGGTCAATAGGAATGCACCTAAGACATTTGTTCGCTGCAATGCAAGTGTGAATGACATCTGAGAGGGTGAACAGGTCAAAGCTGTGTGTGTGTGTATACATTCTGTACCACAGAGGTGATTGTCCAGCACTCAGTCTCTCAGTAGCATGTTGACAGTGTGTGTGTGTGTGTATGTGTGTGTGTGTATACATTCTGTACCACAGAGGTGATTGTCCAGCACTCAGTCTCTCAGTAGCATGTTGACAGTGTGTGTGTGTGTGTATGTGTGTGTGTGTATACATTCTGTACCACAGAGGTGTTTGTCCAGCACTCAGTCTCTCAGTAGCATGTTTGACAGCGTGTGTTTGTTCTCTTATTTGCCAGATGGTTGAGTGTTTGTTCTCCATTCTAACCACCTGTGAGTATCTAGTGGTCAAGGTTCTCCTTGGTCGGTCAGTTAGGCAGCGGTCGGCAAAACGCGGTCATGTATTTATATTGAACCAGGTCGTCCCATTGAGTTCAGAAGATCCAAAGGAGACCTGGTTGTGGTTCTGTCTTAGCTATTCAACCACGCTGTTCAGACCACGTTCAGACAACGTTGGTCTCCTGTTTTGGGGACCATTTAGCCGGACTGGTCTCCTCAACCAGATCAACATCTAGATAATCTGTTGATCCACTGTCCTGAGAAACCTTCTCCTCCTCCTCCTCTCCTCCTCTCTCCTCTCCTCCTCTCTCCTCTCCTCCTCTCTCCTCTCCTTCCTCCTCCTCTCCTCCTCTCTCCTCTCCTCCTCTCTCCTCTCCTTCCTCCTGTTTTCTCGTCTTCCCGCGGTGGCAGAGGCCAGACTTGGCAGGCCCCACCATGGCGAGGAAGATGGCGCCCAGGCCCATTCCCACAGCACAGGAGTAGAAGGCTGAGCCATAGTTCTGGGTCTTGTCCACCAACAGGCCTGGGGAGAAAACACAGGAGGCAACGTCAGAGACGCCTAAAGATCTGCCAAGACCCTTCAAGATCATCAGGTTGGTGCAGCAGCAAACAAACCCTTCTAGGTGGAAGAGGATTACAGACAGACAATGAAAGGATTCACAAAGAAAGATATTCAGAGAGGGAGGGACTGAGAGAGAGGGAGAGATAGATGGAGAGGGAGTAACGAAGAGAGGGAGAGAGGAAGAGAGGGAGTAGCGGAGAGAGGGAGAGAGATAGATGGAGAGGGAGTAACGAAGAGAGGAAGAGAGGGAGTAGCGGAGAGAGGGAGAGAGATAGATGGAGAGGGAGTAACGAAGAGAGGGAGAGAGGGAGTAGCGGAGAGAGGGAGAGAGATAGATGGAGAGGGAGTAACGAAGAGAGGGAGAGAGGAAGAGAGGGAGTAGCGGAGAGAGGGAGAGAGATAGATGGAGAGGGAGTAACGAAGAGAGGAAGAGAGGAAGAGAGGGAGTAGCGGAGAGAGGGAGAGAGATAGATGGAGAGGGAGTAACGAAGAGAGGGAGAGAGGAAGAGAGGGAGTAGCGGAGAGAGGGAGAGAGATAGATGGAGAGGGAGTAACGAAGAGAGGAAGAGAGGAAGAGAGGGAGTAGCGGAGAGAGGGAGAGAGATAGATGGAGAGGGAGTAACGAAGAGAGGGAGAGAGGAAGAGAGGGAGTAGCGGAGAGAGGGAGAGAGATAGATGGAGAGGGAGTAACGAAGAGAGGGAGAGAGGAAGAGAGGGAGTAGCGGAGAGAGGGAGAGAGATAGATGGAGAGGGAGTAACGAAGAGAGGAAGAGAGGAAGAGAGGGAGTAGCGGAGAGAGGGAGAGAGATAGATGGAGAGGGAGTAACGAAGAGAGGGAGAGAGGAAGAGAGGGAGTAGCGGAGAGAGGGAGAGAGATAGATGGAGAGGGAGTAACGAAGAGAGGAAGAGAGGAAGAGAGGGAGTAGCGGAGAGAGGGAGAGAGATAGATGGAGAGGGAGTAACGAAGAGAGGAGAGAGGAAGAGAGGGAGTAGCGGAGAGAGGGAGAGAGATAGATGGAGAGGGAGTAACGAAGAGAGAGGAAGAGAGGGAGTAGCAGAGAGAGGGAGAGAGATAGATGGAGAGGGAGTAACGAAGAGAGGGAGAGAGGAAGAGAGGGAGTAGCGGAGAGAGGGAGAGAGATAGATGGAGAGGGAGTAACGAAGAGAGGGAGAGAGGAAGAGAGGGAGTAGCGGAGAGAGGGAGAGAGATAGATGGAGAGGGAGTAACGAAGAGAGGAAGAGAGGAAGAGAGGGAGTAGCGGAGAGAGGGAGAGAGATAGATGGAGAGGGAGTAACGAAGAGAGGGAGAGAGGAAGAGAGGGAGTAGCGGAGAGAGGGAGAGAGATAGATGGAGAGGGAGTAACGAAGAGAGGAAGAGAGGAAGAGAGGGAGTAGCGGAGAGAGGGAGAGAGATAGATGGAGAGGGAGTAACGAAGAGAGGGAGAGAGGAAGAGAGGGAGTAGCGGAGAGAGGGAGAGAGATAGATGGAGAGGGAGTAACGAAGAGAGGGAGAGAGGAAGAGAGGGAGTAGCGGAGAGAGGGAGAGAGATAGATGGAGAGGGAGTAACGAAGAGAGGAAGAGAGGAAGAGAGGGAGTAGCGGAGAGAGGGAGAGAGATAGATGGAGAGGGAGTAACGAAGAGAGGGAGAGAGGAAGAGAGGGAGTAGCGGAGAGAGGGAGAGAGATAGATGGAGAGGGAGTAACGAAGAGAGGAAGAGAGGAAGAGAGGGAGTAGCGGAGAGAGGGAGAGAGATAGATGGAGAGGGAGTAACGAAGAGAGGGAGAGAGGAAGAGAGGGAGTAGCGGAGAGAGGGAGAGAGATAGATGGAGAGGGAGTAACGAAGAGAGAGGAAGAGAGGGAGTAGCAGAGAGAGGGAGAGAGATAGATGGAGAGGGAGTAACGAAGAGAGGGAGAGAGGAAGAGAGGGAGTAGCGGAGAGAGGGAGAGAGATAGATGGAGAGGGAGTAACGAAGAGAGAGGAAGAGAGGGAGTAGCAGAGAGAGGGAGAGAGATAGATGGAGAGGGAGTAACGAAGAGAGGGAGAGAGGAAGAGAGGGAGTAGCGGAGAGAGGGAGAGAGATAGATGGAGAGGGAGTAACGAAGAGAGAGGAAGAGAGGGAGTAGCAGAGAGAGGGAGAGAGATAGATGGAGAGGGAGTAACGAAGAGAGAGGAAGAGAGGGAGTAGCAGAGAGAGGGAGAGAGATAGATGGAGAGGGAGTAACGAAGAGAGGGAGAGAGGAAGAGAGGGAGTAGCGGAGAGAGGGAGAGAGATAGATGGAGAGGGAGTAACGAAGAGAGAGGAAGAGAGGGAGTAGCAGAGAGAGGGAGAGAGATAGATGGAGAGGGAGTAACGAAGAGAGGGAGAGAGGAAGAGAGGGAGTAGCGGAGAGAGGGAGAGAGATAGATGGAGAGGGAGTAACGAAGAGAGGAGAGAGGAAGAGAGGGAGTAGCGGAGAGAGGGAAAGAGATAGATGGAGAGGGAGTAACGAAGAGAGGGAGAGAGGAGAGAGGGAGTAGCGGAGAGAGATAGAAGGAGAGGGAGTAACGAAGAGAGGGAGAGAGGAAGAGAGGGAGTAGCGGAGAAAGGGAAAGATGGAGAGAGGGAGTAATGGAGAGAGGGAGAGAAGAAGACTAAGATCCAGACAGAGTTAACCATCTAGAGTCTCTTACCCCCCAGCGGTGGTCCGGCCAACCCAGCAAAGCTCTGGATACACACATAGACCCCCACGGACGAGGGCATCCTGTCTATGCCCACCACGTTGTCCTCTGCCAGCATGGGGATGTGTGTAGAACCCACGGTGCCCATCAGGAAGCCATAGAGACAGCAGCAGGCTGCCAGGCCCCAGAACTCAGTCACCTGGGTAAAGGCAAGCAGCACCAGACACAGCAGAACTACACATCCCAGAAGCACCTGGGTCTTACGCATCCGCACCTTGTTTAAAATGACCCCGATGGACAGGCGCCCGCAGACCTCGGACACCGCCATTACAGAGAGCATGTAAGCCGACTTCTCTGGGTGGACGCCGCGGCTCTTACTGAGCTCTATGATGTAGAGAGACGGGGCGAAGAACCCCAGCGTGGCGAAGAGACCGAACAGAGAGTAGCAGATGAACGCTCCATCTTTCAACACAGAAAAGTCTAGAAGTTTAGGTCTGGAGGGTTGGACAAGGGGACCCACCTCACCCTGCTCTTTCTCCCCAGCCTCCAGCTGATTCAGTGGGGTTCCAAGGGCTGCCTGTCCCCCCTGGTTCTTCTCCCCCTGGTCCTCCATGAGGGCCCGGGTCTCTGAGGGGTCCTGTGCAGCTGTGGCGGCCCGGAGGTCAGCACTGGAGGCGGACAGAGAGGTGACCCCAGAATCCCCTGAGTCCTCAGACTCCCCCGAGCTAACGTTGGTCTGGGTGTCCTCATTCTCCATCTCGTAGACCGTCTGCAGCTTAACGGACAGCTTCTCCTTATTGGATACCTCCCCTGACACTTCCTGGTCAGGTCGGATGATGATTGGTCGAAGCAGAGCACCGCAGCCAATCACGGAGGCCTGCATGAGACCGATGACGACGAGGCAGTGGCGCCAGCCGATGATCTCCTTCAAGGCCATGAAGGCTGCAGAGGAGGAGAAGTTAAATGACTGTTAGAAACGTTTAAAAGGCCTGTTTCTTTACCCTCCTCCACAATGTTTCAGGTATTATTTATAGAACAGTATCAGTCACTATATCTGCCTTTTGAGATTCATTAGTCTGTGTATGAAATGGCACCCTATTCCCTATATAGCACCCTACACCCTATGGGCCCTGGTCCAAAGTAGTGCACTGTAAAGGGAATAGGGTATCAATGGGCCCTGGTAAAAAGTAGTGCACTATGTAGGGAACAGGGTATCATTGGGCCCTGGTCAAAAGTAGTGCACTGTAAAGGGAATAGGGTATCAATGGGCCCTGGTAAAAAGTAGTGCACAGGGTATCATTGGGCCCTGGTCAAAAGTAGTGCACTGTAAAGGGAATAGGGTATCAATGGGCCCTGGTAAAAAGTAGTGCACTATGTAGGGAACAGGGTATCATTGGGCCCTGGTCAAAAGTAGTGCACTATGTAGGGAACAGGGTATCAATGGGCCCTGGTAAAAAGTAGTGCACTATGAAGGGAACAGGGTATCATTGGGCCCTGGTCAAAAGTAGTGCACTATGTAGGGAACAGGGTATCAATGGGCCCTGGTAGAAAGTAGTGCACTATGTAGGGAACAGGGTATCATTGAGCCCTGGTCAAAAGTAGTGCACTGTAAAGGGAATAGGGTATCAATGGGCCCATGTCCACAGTAGTGCACTATAAAGGGAATAGGGTATCAATGGGCCCTGGTAAAAAGTAGTGCACTATGAAGGGAACAGGGTATCATTGGGCCCTGGTCAAAAGTAGTGCACTATGTAGGGAACAGGGTATCATTGGGCCCTGGTAAAAAGTAGTGCACTATGTAGGGAATAGGGTGCCATTTGGGCCCACATGAAACCGCAACGTACCTGGTGCGAAGACAAACATGGCGAAGGACTCCCCTGAGGAGGCCAGGGCGGTGACCAGGGACCTCCTCCTGCTGAAGTACTGGGACAGGATGGTGATAGTGGGCAGGAAGGTCAGGCAGTACCCCAGACCTGGACACATTACCACAACCACCTGTTATTGTATATACGCAATCTGGAAATCACATGAGTAACATGAAACCAAAACCACTTGAAAACACGGATTACAGGAAGTACCTTGTCATCAAGATCATGTCAAATAATGTTTACAAAGTGAATACAGTCACTGTGCAAAATGCTGCTGACGGTTTCACGTTTCAGTCCCATGTCTTAGATATATACACATCATTGGTCCAGCAGAGGACACACACAGGGGTGTGACAGCCACGGGCACTGCAGCAAGGTCAGGGGTCAGAGGTCAGAGGTCAGGGTTGACAGGTCACCCTGATGTCAAGAGGTCAGGGTCGATAGGTCACTCGGGCTTGTTGTCGTGGTGACTGCTGAAAGAGGACGTAGTTAAAAAAAACAAAGACAAGAAGAGAGAAGACAGAGGTTGTTAAGTTTAGCTGCTGTCTGTTTTAAAGGGAGGTGAAGAGGTATTTAGTGGGACAGCTAGCAGTGTTTCGTTCTGTAAAAGAAAAGTTATTTGGATCAGATCTGAAAGGAAATATTGGTTTATTTTGGACAATTTTGGGAATTGTTGTTTTTCTGTTGTGTAAATCTGTCCTACAGACTCAAGATGGGGGAGTTTAGGCCTCACTGATACCACAAGATGGGAGAGTTTAGGCCTCACTGATACCACAAGATGGGGGAGTTTAGGCCTCACTGATACCACAAGATGGGGGAGTTTAGGCCTCACTGATACCACAAGATGGGGGAGTTTAGGCCTCACTGATACCACAAGATGGGGGAGTTTAGGCCTCACTGATACCACAAGATGGGGGAGTTTAGGCCTCACTGACCTTTAGATCTCAATTGAATATACAGCTTTGACAGTGGGGAGTTTTTACCCCACAAACACAGGCCGGGTCTGGAAGAGACAGACATCAATCAGTCAGCCTCATGCACTGCTAGGAGTCCCTTGTTTCATTCAGATCTTTTCAGATCTTGTGTGTGTGTGTGTGTGTGTGTGTGTGTGTGTGTGTATAAAGTAGTTATATCGTTACCTGAGACGATGCCGATGGTGACGTACATCTCGTTGATGGAGGAGACGAAAGCAGAGCTGATGGTACCCAGACTGACCAGAAAACCCCCCAACATCACTACGGGACGATACCCAAACCGGTTACTGAGCACCGAGGACAGAGGGGCTGGAGGGGGAGAGAGAGGGGGGGGGGGGAGAGGGAGAGGGGGGGAAGAGAAGGGGGGGGGGGGGGGGGAGAGGGGGGGGGGGGGGGGAGAGGAGGGGAGAGAGGAGGGGAAGAGGAGAGAGAGAGGGGGGGAAGAGGAGGGGGGGGGGAGAGGAGGGGGGGGGAGAGAGGAGGGGAAGAGGAGAGAGGGGGGGGGGGAAGAGGAGGGAGAGGGGGAAGAGGAGAGAGAGGGGGAAGAGGACTGTTAGTTTTACTATAGACATGTTTTTCATTAACCTTATACACTATTTAATGAAGTAGTTGATTGACACAGTTCAGTGAATAGGACAGATTCTGTGTCCAAATACTGTTCACACAGATTTACTGGCCCATAAAGCCTCTTATACGAATGCTGATCTAGGATCAGGACCCCTGTCCATAAAAATCTGATCCATTATGATCTAAAAGGCAAAACTATTCCTAGATCAGCACTGCTACTCTGATCTTAGACCTGTGAAGTTGATGATTAAAACTTCCTAAGGCTAGGGGGCAGTATTTTGATGTCCGGATGAAAAGCGTGCCCAAAGTAAACTGCCTGTTACTCAGGCCCAGAAGCTAGGATATGCATATAATTGGTAGATCTGGATAGAAAACAGTCTAAAGTTTCTAAAACGGTTAAAATTACGTCTGTGAGTATAACAGAACTGATTTGGCAGGCGAAACTCCGAGGACAAACCATCCAGGGGGGGAAAAATGGGATCATAGGATTTTCCAATGGCTTTCTATGGGAAACCCTATTTATTAGGAACCTGGTTGCAGTTTCTATGGCTTCCACTAGATGTCACCAGATTTTTGAAATTGGTCGATGTTTTTCTGTTGAGAAATTAAGAAGTAGTGCTATTCATTCCATGTGTCACTCTGAAGGTCCCTACTATTTTGTTGAGCTTGAACAGGAAGCGTGCTCCGTGTTATTTTCCCTCGGTATTGGAAACAGATTATCCCGTCTTAAATGTTATCGATTATTTACATTTTAGGATACCTGAGGTTGGATTAGGAACGTTGTTTGAAATGTTTGGACCGAGTTTACAGGTAACTAATTAGTACTTTGTAGTCATGTTGGGCGAGTTGGAACCGGTGTATTTCTGAATCAAACGCGCCAAATGAATTGACATTTTGGGGATATAAAGAAGGAATTTCTCGAACAAAACGACCATTCATTGTGTCACTGAGACATTTTGGGATTACAAAAAAGAAGATCTTCAAAGGTAAGGCACTTATTATATCATTATTTCTTACTTTTGTGTCACACCTGCCTGGTTGAAAAATGATTTTCATGAGTTTGTATGCGGGGGCGCTGTCCTCAGGTAATCCCATGGTTTGCTTTCACCGTAAAGCCTTTTTGAAATCTGACACAGTGGCTGGATTAACAACAAGTTCAGCTTTATTTTGATGTATTACACTTGTATTTTCATGAATGTTGAATATTTATAATTCTGTAGTTTGAATTTGGCGCTCTGCAATTTCACCAGATGTTGTCAAATCGATCCCACTAAAGGGATTGGCACTTTAAGAGATCCCTATGAGGTTTTAAGAGGCTCTCTCTGAACCACCTGTGATTATGATGACTAAGAGGCTCTCTGACCCACCTGTGATTATGATGACTAAGAGGCTCTCTGACCCACCTGTGATTATGATGACTAAGAGGCTCTCTGACCCACCTGTGATTATGATGACTAAGAGGCTCTCTGACCCACCTGTGATTATGATGACTAAGAGGCTCTCTGACCCACCTGTGATTATGATGACAAAGAGGCTCTCTGACCCACCTGTGATTATGATGACTAAGAGGCTATCTGACCCACCTGTGAATGTGACGATGAAGACGCAGATTGCGATGACCCAGGATACTCTGCTGTTGCTCTCCCCAAACTCTGTCATGAGGTCCTCGAGGAACACCCCCAGAGACTTGATGGTCCCGTAAGTAAACACCTCAACGAAGAAGAAGGCCACGGCCACCGCCCAGCCCCAGCCCCCGTCTGGCACCGCCTCGTACACACACGGACCCCCGCATCCCCCGGACCCCCGCACCGCTGACTTTAACCCCCGCATGGCTGGGTCTGAGCACCTGGGAGAGAGGGACAGAGAGTCAATCAGGGAACTTTTAAAGGTTTTTTCAAGTGTAGTCAAGCGCTATGATGAAACTGGCTCTCATGAGGACCGCCACAGGAAAGGAAGACCCAGTTACCTCTGCTGCAGAGGATAATTTCATTAGAGTTACCAGCCTCAGAATTCGGCAATTAACTGCACCTCAGAAAACATCAAGTGTTCAGAGGAGACTGCGTGAATCAGGCCTTCATGGTCCAATTGCTGAAAAGAAGAAACTAAAATCTATTTTGATTTGTTTAACACTTTTTTGGTTACTACATGATTCCATATGTGTTATTTCATAGATTTGATGTCTTCACTATTATTCTACAATGTAGAAAATAGTGTGTGTGTACTGTATGTATATTGAGTGTACAAAACATTATGAACACCTGCTCTTTCCATGACACAGACTGACCAGGTGAATCCAGGTGAAAGATATGATCCCTTATTGATGTCACCTGTTAAATCCACTTCAATCAGTGTAGATGAAGGGGAGGAGACCTGGTTAAAGATGAAGGGGAGGAGACCTGGTTAAACTCAATATTAGGAAGATATTAAACTCAATATTAGGAAGATATTCTTCATGTTTTGTACACTCAGTGTATGTATTAACTTAGAGGGAAAGGGACAGAGATACTGGCAGACACAGTCACACACACACACACACACACACACACACACACACACACACACACACACACACACACACACACACACACACACACACACACACACACACACACACACACACACACACACACACACACACACACACACACACACACACAAAAACAAACAAACAAACAAACAAACAAACAAACAAACAAACAAACAAACAAAATAACCATAGCCTCCAGACCTGGCACATATAAAGGAACACAGCCAGAGGAAAGACACACACGAGCATGTAGTGGGCTGGTGAGACTTAGGGTGTTCTCATACATCTTTTGTTTGCTTAAGTTTTGAATCAGAGTTCAGATATGAGCCTAAGCTTCATCCCCCACCATCCCCACTCTCGTTCTCTCTATAAATGTCTATCTCTCTCTGTTCTGGTCTTCTCTTGTTCCATCTGAATCTGAACTGAAAACAAACAAAGATGATATAATCTACCAGCTGGTGTCTGAATACTACTATAGCTCTATCCAAAATATAGACTGTTTTATTTTACCTTTATTTAACCAGGCAAGTCAGTTAAGAACAAATTCTTATTTACAATGACGGCCTAGGAACAGTGGGTTAACTGCCTTGTTCAGGGGCAGAACGACAGATTTGTACCTTGTCAGCTCGGGGGTTTGAACTTGCAACCTTCCGGTTACTAGTCCAACGCTCTAACCACTAGGCTACCCTAGTGGTTAGGGGCTGGTTCATAGACTGACTGTTTTATATGGGGCTGGTTCGTAGACTGACTGTTTTATATGGGGCTGGTTCATAGACTGACTGTTTTATATGGGGCTGGTTCATAGACTGACTGTTTTATATGGGGCTGGTTCATAGACTGACTGTTTTATATGGGGCTGGTTCATAGACTGACTGTTTTATATGGGGCTGGTTCGTAGACTGACTGTTTTATATTGTGTGTGTGTGTGTGTGTGTGTGTGTGTGTGTGTGTGTGTGTGTGTGTGTGTGTGTGTGTGTGTGTGTGTGTGTGTGTGTGTGTGTGTGTGTGTGTGTGTGTGTCACAGAGCTGAGAAACTCTGTTTATGGGTGATCTCCCCTGTTATCTCAACTGCATGATAATAACATGTATTTAGATTAGGAGGGAAATTCACTATTGTAATCTATAGCACACCAATCTGTAGCTAGTTACAGGATCCACATGCATGAAAAAATACATGTTTCTGGATCATAAATACCAATATGGCTGAAACCGGCCCGTGTGGAAGGCAAGCCCTTCCTAATTCAAACCCTGTCTCCTCTACCATGTTCCTTGGGCTGCTAACAGGTGGTGGCCCACGTTCTCACTGAGCTGAAACACTGCACTTGATACAATGTAACAACGTTATACACCGTCACTATAGCAACTTTGTATCCGCTCTCGTTCACCTCTGAACAGTGAACTTGGACTTCTCTATGGACACATAGTACAGTGTAGGGCAGACCGTAGTCTACTGGCTGGAAGGATGGTGTCAACCTCAGCAACAGGACCAGATCTGACCTGCGGCTCGTCTTTTCAGCATTGCAGAGATCTAG
Source organism: Oncorhynchus kisutch (assembly GCF_002021735.2). Classification (NCBI taxonomy): domain Eukaryota; kingdom Metazoa; phylum Chordata; class Actinopteri; order Salmoniformes; family Salmonidae; genus Oncorhynchus; species Oncorhynchus kisutch. Next base: position 14,266,610 of record NW_022261983.1, read on the forward strand.
CTCGGTCCTGAATGTGACACCGTGCTCTCTTTGGTGACACACTGTGCCAACGTGTTACTGCAAGACCCCATCAAACTCCTGAGAGAATTTGAGATTTTTACATGGTTTCTCTACTAGCCTAGGCCAGGGGTTTTCAAACTTCTCTTACCCAGGGACCCCCTCCCAGGAAAACTGGCGACCCAGGGACCCCCTCCCAGGCAAACTGGTAACCCAGACTCAGGGACCCCTCCCAGGTAAACTGGTGACCCAGACCCAGGGACCCCCTCCCAGGTAAACTGGTGACCCAGACCCAAGGACCCCCTCCCAGGTAAACTGGCGACCCAGGGACCCCCTCCCAGGTAAACTGATGACCCAGACCCATGGACCCCCATCATATGTTAGCAACAAAAAAATGATTCACATCTTGTCATCAGGTGAATTATAATGGCAAGTAGAAGTAATCAACATTTTAAAATGAATAGATTTGGTCGATAGTTTCCTTATTTTAACCCCACACAGTTCATTGGAAGAGGAGGAGTTAACTCTAACATAGTCTATTAGGTAGAAAGGTGTCTTGGTCGGCGTAGAGAAAATGTTGTAGTTTTAAAGATAATTTTCTGCAATTCTATGCATGTTGTCATGGCAAATGCTTTGTTCCTCTGCTCAAACATTCTAACTAAACCAATGGGCATGTGACCTGACTGCCCAGTTTATGGGATGTTCGATTCTCCCTGACTCTCTAGCTTTATATTTGATTGTTAGTTCTCAAAGATGGTATATGATTTTTTAATAATATATATATATATATATATAAATGTATAGGTCAATATCTTTTCTGCATGTTTTCTATCTGGTTTAAGTCGTTTAAGTTTGACACAAACTTTTTTTTCCATCCCGAAAATGACCACTTGACCACCCTGTAATTAGCTCCAATTAGTGTAATTTCCTCCATATTAAAGGGTTCGTTCGAGATTTTGACAATGAAGCCCTTTAACTACCTCCCCAGAGTCAGATGAACAGTAACAGCTAGCACGCTAAATGTTCCTGTAGTCTACCAGTCATTGTGCTAACGCTAGTTAGCATTGGCTCATAAAACCATCTAACTCCCTTCATACTAGATGCAAAGACATACAAATGGTATCCACTGTGGTATTCTGTTGCAGCTAGCGATATTCATAAAGTAGTTATTTAACACCTACCAAAATCTCAAAAAATATATATATTTTTTTAAACATAGCGGAAGACCTGCAGTACCTCCGCGGACCCGTAGGGGGTCGCGGACCCCAGTTTGAAACCCCTTAGGCTACTACTGGTAAGGCATCAATCACTAAGCAACGCCCTGGCCTCGGAGCTACACTAAGCAGTGAGCATCACTGCTCGCTTGGCAGCTGAGTGAGTTGTTCACATGGGGTGGGTGAGTTCACGTTGAAATATAAAATACTTACCAACAGAGCGACGATCAGTCTAGTCGGAAAAGTGATCGACACAGAATAGTCGACTGTCGAATATAACGAACAGGTTTTAATGGCAAAATGAGCAGCTAGTTTATCGGTATGTTATTTCTATGTTCTCCCTATACCGTTAGTCTACCAGCTCTGTCTCTTCCGCTTCCGATCAGACGAATCGATGTTCTGGACTAAAGCAACATCTTTTTAAGCATGATGTAAAAATGTCCTCTTGTCCGATCCACAAGAAGAATCATAGCTTATTATGTTACCCTGGTTACTGTATCTGTCCTCTCTTTCTTGAATGCCTAAAACACATCTGTGTCTTCAGGTTAAAGTAAATCAACCGTTTCCTTATTTCCTTACTGTTCTGTCAGCTCTTTATAGCCTACCGGCTCGAGCCGGTCTTCAAGCGGGGGCGCGCAAATACTGCTGTAGCCTTTTTCTCAAGAGCGCGCATCCCTGCGTTACGCTTACACGATACTGAGCGTTGTCACACTTCAATTACCATTAGATCTGTGAAGTAGTCTGTAGGCCTACGCCTACGTGGAGAAAAGTAGCCTACTGGATGTATGTTATAATACTATTATATATTTCACTTGCTTTGGCAATGTAAACATACGTTTCCAATGTCAATAAAGCCCCTTAAATTGAAGACAAATAAATTATATCCATCACTCATTATTATTGTATGAATTTTAAAAAACAGAGTAACACGCATACATTCCCTTTACATTTTAGGCAAATTAATAAATAGCGGTTATATGTATTTTTACTGGTAAGCCTATGCCTGTTTTGGTTGCTCCTTCACTCCAGTGACGTAGCCTACGCTCGAGTTTTTGTCGAGAGCGCGCTCTTTGGGGAGCAGACTGATGAAACAGCCTTTCCAGGAGCGCACGTGCGGACAGAGACTCCCTGGCTGGGTGGAACAGGTTTATTCCAGTTCTGAGCCAACAACACTCACTTATTCAACATTTAATATCGCAATAACATACTTATCTAACCGGTGTTTTGCTGCCAGAAATTGATATGAAATAGCCAGGGGTGAGGGTAGTTCTACAACAATGCACGTGGATAGATGTTCCTTCCTGTGTGAATGTTGGCAGTGGGTCATCATAGGCCCCGCCCCAGTATTATAGTATTAGAGACACCATTCTTGGGTCGTCACTTGGTCTTATTTGAGGTTAGGTTAGGCATAACGTTAACTGTGTGGTTAATGTTAGGGTTAAACATCAGATTTTAAGAAGATACATTGTAGAAATATGCGGGTTGTGGTATGACTCTGTGGTTGTGGTAACTAGTGACGACCTTTGCCCTGTCCTCAGATGACGTTGCAGTGAGCCACAACCAGGCTAGGTTATAGACTATCGCTAAAAGTACGCGGTGTAGCCTATAGCCTAGTTCTCTAGTCTAGGTTCATTCCATACCTACTGTATTTAATGTGGGAATCCTCAAATGCCGATGTACTGTAAAATAGACTATTGATTGTGTGATTTGAGTCAGTATTTAGCAATGGCATCATATACCAGGGATGTGTAGGGTCTGTTGGGAACACACAAGACTGGTCACACACAGAATGTCTATGTCCTCTTTTGTTGACCCAGTCTTGTTAAATGTTTATTGAATGTATACTTTTTTTAAATACATCCTAAAGAAAAATATGAAAGTGATCAATGCACTTGTCTCCGCTGACCTAACCATTACCTCCCTCGCCAAGTAGTCAGGGGAAATGACGTCGCACCAGCAGCACCGCTGATATTGCGATGAACATGATGCAAGACTTCATGATCACACGGTTACACACAGCATCTGCACGGGTTGGCTTTCATCCCCCATAGCGTGGTAAAACAGCGGAGAAGTTAACCCTCGCGCTTCAACGCTCTTAGTTGTTGCGGAAATTCACCCACTACGTTTTCACGTTGTACATCTACAATAGAAAGACTCGAAACACCATGATTGGGTAATGAAACCATAATAGTGCATCTAACCTAAGGTCTGGGAGCCTATCTATAAAGAATCTCAAAGTCCTAGGAATCTCGTTAAACCTGTTTTACGACAACAACAACAACTCCCAGCTCATAGTAGATTTAAGGATGACGTTTAAACACTGCATAGACTAACTCTGAGCCAGGAGTAAAAATCAATTTATAAAAGTTGATCTCTGCTGGTAATCACGACAGTTTGAGGTACCGCAAAGGATATATAGCGATGACGCTCATTGACGTTGTTGCAAATTATGGGGAATAACCAATCGTAATGAGGCGTCGCCAACTGTTAACTCCACAGAACGCTTCAGACAAGGACACTGTACATCAAATGTTGTCATGGTAAAACTCTTAATTATTGCCTAATATGTTGGGATGCATCACTTTTTAATTATTACACTTTTTTTTTACAATTGTGATGGTTGAAAAAAATAAAAAAATACCGTTATGTCAACACACTCGTCTCTCACCGGTTTAACAACTCTAAATCGCTTTTGACACAGTAGGCATCAGTTAAGTCACTTGCCGATCATGTTGCATGCAACGTTTAAAAGGGCTATCATTTTAATCGAACACAATCAAATGTTACATGAGAGGTCTTCAATTGACCAATTTAGACATCTTTTTTTTTTTTTTAAACATCGTGATGTTTTTAACGACTCCAAAGCAATAGCATGGGGCGCAGGAACCACTGACTCGGTGCATTTTTTTCTATTATCAAGACACCTGCTGGTAACTCTTAACTGGTTAGGACAGCTCACGAGGTGTCCTAAATATCTGCCGACTACAGTCGGATTTGTCCCATTCTTCATCAAACCATTTGTCATTGTTGTTAATTTCTTAGGTTGTCTGCTTCTCTCTCTCTCTCTCTCTCTCTCTCTCTCTCTCTCTCTCTCTCTCTCTCTCTCTCTCTCTCTTATTTAGGAGCCAGAGGCAGTGGCTCGTGTGAGGCATGTGTAACACTAATGAGTAAGCAGTCTCTCTCTCTGTTCCTCTCTCTCTGTTCCTCTCTCTCTGACTCTCTCTCTCTGTTCCTCTCTCTCTGACTCTCTCTCTCTGTTCCTCTCTCTCTGACTCTCTCTCTGTTCCTCTCTCTGTTCCTCTCTCTCTGTACCTCTCTCTCTGTACCTCTCTCTCTGTTCCTCTCTCTCTCTGTTCCCCTTCTGTTCCTCTCTCTCTGTTCCCCTCTCTCTGTTCCTCTCTCTCTGACTCTCTCTCTCTGTTCCTCTCTATCTGTTCCTCTCTATCTGTTCCTCTCTCTGTTCCTCTCTCTCTGTTCCTCTCTCTCTGTTCCTCTCTCTCTGTTCCTCTCTCTCTGTTCCTCTCTATCTGACTCTCTCTGACTCTCTCTCTCTGTTCCTCTCTCTGTTCCTCTCTCTCTGTTCCTCTCTCTCTGACTCTCTCTCTGTTCCTCTCTCTCTGTTCCTTTCTCTCTGACTCTCTCTCTCTGTTCCTCTCTCTGTTCCTCTCTCTGTTCCTCTCTCTGTTCCTGTCTCTCTCTGTTCCTGTCTCTCTCTGTGCCTCTCTCTCTGTTCCTGTCTCTCTCTGGTCCTCTCTCTGTGCCTCTCTCTCTCTGTTCCTCTCTCTCTGTTCCTCTCTCTCTGTGCCCCTCTCTCTGTTCCTCTCTCTCTCTGTTCCTCTCTCTCTGTTCCTCTCTCTCTGTTCCTCTCTCTCTGTTCCTCTCTCTCCGTTCCCCTCTCTTTGTTCCTCTCTCTCTGTTCCTCTCTCTCTGTTCCTCTCTCTCTGTTCCTCTCTATCTGACTCTCTCTCCCTGTTCCCCTTCTGTTCCTCTCTCTCTGTACCTCTCTCTGTTCCTCTCTCTATCTGTTCCCCTCTCTCTGTTCCTCTCTCTATCTGTTCCCCTCTCTATCTGTTCCCCTCTCTCTGTTCCTCTCTCTCTGTTCCTCTCTATCTGACTCTCTCTCTCTGTTCCCCTTCTGTACCTCTCTGTCTGTACCTCTCTCTGTTCCTCTCTCTCTCTGTACCTCTCTCTCTGTACCTCTCTCTCTGTACCTCTCTCTCTGTACCTCTCTCTCTGTTCCTCTCTCTGTTCCTCTCTCTCTCTGTTCCCCTCTCTCTGTACCTCTCTCTCTGTTCCTCTCTCTCTGTTCCTCTCTATCTGTTCCTCTCTCTCTGTTCCTCTCTCTGTTCCTCTCTCTCTCTGTTCCCCTCTCTCTGTTCCTCTCTCTCTGTTCCTCTCTCTGTTCCTCTCTCTGACTCTCTCTCTGTTCCTCTCTCTCTGTTCCTTTCTCTCTGACTCTCTCTCTCTGTGCCTCTCTCTCTGTTCCTCTCTCTGTGCCTCTCTCTCTCTGTCCCTCTCTATCTGACTCTCTCTCTCTGTTCCCCTCTCTCTGTTCCTCTCTCTCTGTACCTCTCTCTCTGTACCTCTCTCTGTTCCTCTCTCTATCTGTTCCCCTCTCTCTGTTCCTCTCTCTATCTGTTCCCCTCTCTCTGTTCCTCTCTCTCTGTTCCTCTCTCTCTGTTCCTCTCTATCTGACTCTCTCTCTCTGTTCCCCTTCTGTTCCTCTCTCTCTGTTCCTCTCTATCTGACTCTCTCTCTCTGTACCTCTCTCTCTGTTCCCCTCTCTCTGTTCCTCTCTATCTGACTCTCTCTGACTCTCTCTCTCTGTTCCTCTCTCTCTCTGTTCCTCTCTCTGTTCCCCTCTCTCTGTTCCTCTCTCTCTGTACCTCTCTCTGTTCCTCTCTCTCTGTACCTCTCTCTGTTCCCCTCTCTCTGTTCCTCTCTCTGTTCCTCTCTCTCTCTCAACAGACTCAGTGGCATGTGCAGTGCAACACTGATGAGTCAACAGTCAGGTCATTATTAACCTAAGGCCTAGTCGTATCGGGTTCCAAACTTCCAGTAATTTGACCCAAAGTCACTGGTTTTCAAGAAATCCTGGTTGGAGGATTCCAGGATTTTGTCCTTAATCCCTCATAATATATATATATATATATTGGACACATATTTAACCCCTTATTTTTGTTGGCACCCAACTTTCTCCTTTCTTCCATTTGTTTGTATGGGTTTACCTTCAGACGAGTCCCGTGATACTTGTGGGGGTCGTAGAGTCAAACGGAGAACATCATCATGTTTGGGAGAGTCTCCCCTTTCCATAGTAGGGTCATATTAGTTCGGAAGCTACAGATGTTTTTGTGAGATGACCGATTTTGGGGATGTCTCATGGTCTTACCGACACCGTCGTAGCTCTGCCACCTTCCACTGCCGATGCGGAAGGTCGACAGGCTGATGTGATGGGTTGAGGCTCAGCCCCCTTCCACTGCAGATGTGGAAGGTCGACAGGCTGATGTGATGGGTTGAGGCTCAGCCACCTTCCACTGCCGATGCGGAAGGTCGACAGGCTGATGTGATGGGTTGAGGCTCAGCCACCTTCCACTGCCGATGCGGAAGGTCGACAGGCTGATGTGATGGGTTGAGGCTCAGCCACCTTCCACTGCCGATGCGGAAGGTCGACAGGCTGATGTGATGGGTTGAGGCTCAGCCCCCTTCCACTGCAGATGCGGAAGGTCGACAGGCTGATGTGATGGATTGAGGCTCAGCCACCTTCCACTGCCGATGTGGAAGGCCGACAGGCTGATGTGATGGATTGAGGCTCAGCCACCTTCCACTGCAGATGTGGAAGGCCGACAGGCTGATGTGATGGATTGAGGCTCAGCCCCTATAAATAAACAACAACTGATATCTCAAGTTTAAACTGTTGGACATTTTAATTATGTTGCTTAGATAGATGCGTCAACGGACTCTTAAGGATTTGAAATCACTACAAGGCTGCCGGCTAGAGCAGTATGGATGCTGTCTTAATTGGCCTGTCACCTCACCACCATCAATCACACACTGCTACTCCCGAGTGGGGCAGCGGTCTCAGTGCTAGAGGCGTCACTACAGACCCTGGTTCGATTCCAGGCTGTATCACAACTGGCCGTGATTGGGAGTTACAGAAAGACTAAATATGAAGGCCTTTTCTACATAGCTCAATTCTGATTTTTTTCTGTCACTAATTGGTCTTTTGACCAATCAGATAAGCTTTGAAAATATCTGTTGTGAAAGATCTGATGTGATTGATCAAAATACCAATTCGTTTTAAAAAAATATCTGAATTTGGCTGCCTGTGTAAACATAGATGCTGATTTAAGGTCATATTTGTCCCTCTAATGGTTAAGGTTTAGGTAAGCTGATATGAGTTCTGTGGCAAATTCTATACAAGGATAGATTGGCTACTACATCCAAGGCTGTGTGTGGACTCAGTGGTCTAATAATATAACATCTGTCCAAAACATGCCTTCCTTCCTTCCTCCCCTCCCATTCTCTCTCTCTCTCTCTCTCCCTCCCTTTCCCCCTCTCTCTCCCTCCCTCCTCTCTCCCTCCCTCCCTCCCCTCTCTCTCCCTCCCTTTCCCCTCTCTCTCCCTCCCTTTCCCCTCTCTCTCCCTCCCTTTCCCCTCTCTCTCTCTCTCCCTCCCTTTCCCCCTCTCTCTCCCTCCCTCTCTCCCTCCCTCCCTCCCCTCTCTCTCCCTCCCTTTCCCCTCTCTCTCCCTCCCTTTCCCCTCTCTCTCCCTCCCTTTCCCTCTCTCTCCCTCCCTTTCCCCTCTCTCTCTCTCCCTTTCCCCTCTCTCTCTCTCTTCCTCCCTTTCCCCTCTCTCTCTCTCTTCCTCCCTTTCCCCTCTCTCTCCCTCCCCTCCTCTCCCCTCCCTCTCCCCCCCCCTCCCCCCCCCCCCCCCCCCCCTCCCCTCCCTCTCCCCTCCCCCCCCCCTCCCTCTCCCCTCCCCCCCCCCCCCTCCCTCTCCCCCCCCCTCCCTCTCCCCTCCCCTCCCTCTCCCCCCCCTCCCTCTCCCCCCCCTCCCTCTCCCCTCCCCTCCCTCTCCCCCCCCTCCCTCTCCCCCCCCCTCCCTCTCCCCTCCCCTCCCTCTCCCCTCCCCTCCCTCTCCCCTCCCCCATTAAAGATAAATAACCACTCCAGTCATGTGATTTGCATAATTCCATTCCTACTTCAGTCAACTTCTTTATTTGTTTGTTTCTGTGTAGTTTCTGTATTTTTTGGTCTTGTGCAAAACGTTGCACTTTTACAAATGATATCATCGGGACGTACATACAAAACCACCTGCTGGTTCGTGTCCAATAGGTGTACATGTAAACATTTAGTAAGTATCAATACATCCAAATACACAGATTTAAAACAAAATAAACATAATAATAAAAACTGTTAATCTCTTTTACGATTAAATACCATAATGTTAATAATAATAACAATAAACGTAATACAAAGTTATGATGATGCTATAATTAAACAATTTCATTATTCTATTATAAAATATTTTTTTGTTGTCAAGTAATGTATGTAGCTATAAAAAAAACAAAATGTGGTTATATTTGCGACATGTCAGTCATGCACGTGGTACAGGAGAGTCTTCTCACACCACAGACGGATCACACACCTGGTCTCTAATACTTCCACTGCTCTTCCAAGGTGTCCTCTGAGACAGAGCCTTTGGGACCTTGATTTAGTTTGGAGTTTGTCCTCTTGGGAATATTCAAATCGGTTTCATTGGTTCCAATTTACAGGAAACACTAAACCCAATTTTTTGGGGGGGTTAGTGTGCCACCAACTAAATTTTGCTCTGCCCAGAGTACCCCTGAAGTACCCCCTTCATGTGCATTTTGACCAGTAGGCCTATGGTCTCATGAGTCTTCTCTAGTACCCCCTCTAGTACCCTCTCCTAGTACCCCTGGGTTGAGAACCACTGAACTAAACTAAGCACAGCTCTGGACTGTGTACCAAATTGCACTATATTCCCTATATAGTGCATTACATTTGATCAGAGCCCTATGGGCCTGGTCTAAAGTAGTGCACTAAATAGGGAATAGGGTGCCTTTTTAGGACACAATGGTATTTGACATTATATATTTGACCTAGGACTGTACACACTGGTTCACAAACACCCAGTCCTGCCCCCCCTCCCCCTCCCAATTAGAAATCATTATTATTATTTATTTATTTTTAAATCACTTAATTCAGAAAAATTACTTAGCACCCTAAAATGAGAATCTTTTCCCTCTCTGGTTTATTTAGTCCTGTTCCTCTCTGACTCTCTCTCTGGGTAACGGTTCCCCTGGTTTATTTAGTCCTGTTCCTCTCTGACTCTCTCTCTGGGTAACGGTTCCCCTGGTTTATTTAGTCCTGTTCCTCTCTGACTCTCTCTCTGGGTAACGGTTCCCCTGGTTTATTTAGTCCTGTTCCTCTCTGACTCTCTCTCTGGGTAACGGTTCCCCTGGTTTATTTAGTCCTGTTCCTCTCTGACTCTCTCTCTGGGTAACGGCTCCCCTGGTTTATTTAGGCCTGTTCCTCTCTATCTGACTCTCTCTCTGGGTAACGGTTCCCCTGGAAGTCCTGTGGTTCCAGACCAGGTGTCAGTGTGTTCTAACGTGTACAGACACCTGTCTGTCTGTCTGTCCTCCCGCCTGTGGTTCCAGACCAGGTGTCAGTGTGTTCTAACGTGTACAACAGACACCTGTCTGTCTGTCTGTCTGTCCTCCCGCCTGTGGTTCCAGACCAGGTGTCAGTGTGTTCTAACGTGTACAACAGACACCTGTCTGTCTGTCCGCCCGCCTGTCTGTCCTCCTGTCCTTCCCTCACAGACGACGCCCCTGGCCACCTCGAGTTCCGTCGCGGCACCAATTTATCTACCAAAAAACACCAAAACAGACCGGGGTCAGGGGTCAGGTTGAATGGTTTTTGGTCATAGTGTTGTTATAATAGAGACAACAGGGTTAAGGTTCCGTCCATATCATTTCAGGCTGAGTCCCAAATGGTATCCTGTTCCCTGTACAGTGCACTACTTTTAACCAGAGCCCTATTTCCTATATGGTGAACTACCAGGGTCAAAAGTAGTACACTATATAGGGAATAGGGTGCCATTGGCCATAGGGCTCTATTCAAAAGTAGTGCACTATATAGGGAATAGGGTGCCATTTGGGATGCGAACTTCAGTCAATTCAATGTCATTCCTGACTCTGAGAGACAGACTAAAGACGTCCACCTTTACCAATATCAACATCAAGGGGGGGAATGTTTTAGAAAACCCTCCACTAACTAAGATAAATCCTGTGATTAATGCTCTTAGACAAGGTTTTTCTAGGACCAGACACATGGGACAGACTAGACAGAGGTGTACAAACAGACCTCCTTATTCCTTATAAAACACACAGTCATGCCAAGACATTTCAAAACAACATTGTTATTGTAGTATGGTCACGTGGTCATGTATCACAGCTCCCCTTCTCAGAGAATGTGACAGAACTACAGGTTGACATTCATTTCAATAGGACATAGAAACTAGTAGGGCATCACATAGGCAGTCTTTTCCCAACGTCTCCTCGGCAACCCCCAGCCTGTCCATGTATTATCACAACCTCTCCTCGGCAACCCCCAGCCTGTCCATGTATTATCACAACCTCTCCTCGGCAACCCCCAGCCTGTCCATGTATTATCACAACCTCTCCTCGGCAACCACCAGCCTGTCCATGTATTATCACAACCTCTCCTCGGCAATCACCAGCCTGTCCATGTATTATCACAACCTCTCCTCGGCAACCACCAGCCTGTCCATGTATTATCACAACCTCTCCTCGGCAACCACCAGCCTGTCCATGTATTATCACAACCTCTCCTCGGCAATCACCAGCCTGTCCATGTATTATCACAACCTCTCCTCGGCAACCACCAGCCTGTCCATCTATTATCACAACCTCTCCTCGGCAACCACCAGCCTGTCCATGTATTATCACAACCTCTCCTCGGGCAACCCCCAGCCTGTCCATGTATAATCACAACCTCTCCTCGACAACCCCCAGCCTGTCCATGTATTATCACAACCTCTCCTCGGCAACACCCAGCCTGTCCATGTATTATCACAACCTCTCCTCGGCAACCACCAGCCTGTCCATGTATTATCACAACCTCTCCTCGGCAACCCCCAGCCTGTCCATGTATTATCACAACCTCTCCTCGGCAACCACCAGCCTGTCCATGTATTATCACAACCTCTCCTCGGGCAACCCCCAGCCTGTCCATGTATTATCACAACCTCTCCTCGACAACCCCCAGCCTGTCCATGTATTATCACAACCTCTCCTCGGCAACCCCCAGCCTGTCCATGTATTATCACAACCTCTCCTCGGCAACCCCCAGCCTGTCCATGTATTATCACAACCTCTCCTCGGCAACCACCAGCCTGTCCATGTATTATCACAACCTCTCCTCGGCAACCCCCAGCCTGTCCATGTATTATCACAACCTCTCCTCGGCAACCCCCAGCCTGTCCATGTATTATCACAACCTCTCCTCGGCAACCCCCAGCCTGTCCATGTATTATCACCTCTCCTTGGCAACCCCCAGCCTGTCCATGTATTATCACCTCTCCTCGGCAACCCCCAGCCTGTCCATGTATTATCACAACCTCTCCTCGACAACCCCCAGCCTGTCCATGTATTATCACCTCTCCTCGGCAACCCCCAGCCTGTCCATGTATTATCACCTCTCCTCGGCAACCCCCAGCCTGTCCATGTATTATCACAACCTCTCCTCGACAACCCCCAGCCTGTCCATGCATTTGAACTGTTCCAGAACTAGCACACCTGATGCTACAACCGGTCAACGAGCACTTGATTACTATAATCAGGCGCTGACATTGAGAATCATGGGCTCTCTCTATACCCAATAAAGCAACATAGAATCTTCTCTTCATGCACTGATCTAGGACCAGTATTGCGCTTAACCTTCATATAGTAAAGGTCAGGACTGGCCAGGAGTATGCTGATCCTAGATCAGTGCTTAGGAGCGACTTCTACTTGCTTACAGGTTGCACTGAACAATAGGAACTCACACGGGGACAACAGCACCCCCTAGTGGATTAATATAAGAATTACACCAACAGAACTGGCTACATGCAACTAGGATTCAATCTTTTTAAAATTAATTTTTTACCTTCATTTAACTAGGCAAGTCAGTTAAGAACAAATTCTTATTTTCAATGACGGCCTAGGAACAGTGGGTTAACTGCCTGTTCAGGGGCAGAACGACAGATTTGTACCTTGTCAGCTCAGGGGTTTGAACTTGCAAGCTTCCTGATCCGGGTTATCGGCATTGGGACTTTTAAAGGCAATATATCCGATTGAGCTTTCCTGTAAATGGAATCTCCGCGAATGTGGGAACATTTCCTGCCTATCACCCAGGATCTAATTTAATCCCGGCCGAAACATCTGAACGGTTCTTTCAAAATCCGGTTCTTTCAAACCCCCATTTGATTCATTATACACGTCATGTTAAGAAGGTAACACTTATAAAATCACATTAAAGAGAGAAATTATGTATTAAAGTAATTCCGGTATTCACAGAGTGAAACGCAAGGAAGGGGACTAGTTTGAGGAAGGGGACTAGTTTGAGGAAGGGGACTAGTTTGTGGGAGGGTAGGGGTTAAGGAAGGGGACAAGTTTGTGGGAGGGTAGGGGTTAAGGAAGGGGACTAGTGTGTAGGAGGGTAGGGGTTAAGGAAGGGGACTAGTCTGGGAGGGTAGGGGTTAAGGAAGGGGACTAGTGTGTAGGAGGGTAGGGGTTAAGGAAGGGGACAAGTTTGTGGGAGGGTAGGGGTTAAGGAAGGGGACTAGTGTGTAGGAGGGTAGGGGTTAAGGAAGGGGACTAGTCTGGGAGGGTAGGGGTTAAGGAAGGGGACTAGTGTGTAGGAGGGTAGGGGTTAAGGAAGGGGACTAGTGTGTAGGAGGGTAGGGGTTAAGGAAGGGGACTAGTGTGTAGGAGGGTAGGGGTTAAGGAAGGGGACTAGTTTGTGGGAGGGTAGGGGTTAAGGAAGGGGACAAGTTTGTGGGAGGGTAGGGGTTAAGGAAGGGGACAAGTTTGTGGGAGGGTAGGGGTTAAGGAAGGGGACTAGTGTGTAGGAGGGTAGGGGTTAAGGAAGGGGACTAGTCTGGGAGGGTAGGGGTTAAGGAAGGGGACTAGTGTGTAGGAGGGTAGGGGTTAAGGAAGGGGACTAGTGTGTAGGAGGGTAGGGGTTAAGGAAGGGGACTAGTGTGTAGGAGGGTAGGGGTTAAGGAAGGGGACTAGTTTGTGGGAGGGTAGGGGTTAAGGAAGGGGACTAGTCTGGGAGGGTAGGGGTTAAGAAAGGGGACTAGTCTGCGAGGGTAGGGGTTAAGAAAGGGGACTAGTTTGTGGGAGTGTAGGGGTTAAGGAAGGGGACTAGTTTGTGGGAGGGTAGGGGTTAAGGAAGGGGACTAGTTTGTAGGAGGGTAGGGGTTAAGGAAGGGGACTAGTGTGTAGGAGGGTAGGGGTTAAGGAAGGGGACTAGTTTGTAGGAGGATAGGGGTTAAGGAAGGGGACTAGTTTGTAGGAGGATAGGGGTTAGGGAAGGGGACTAGGCTGGTACTATAGTTCCTATGTTTCTAAATGGAATCCGGCTAGCACCTGAGTGGAATATAAAGACAGTAGGGTCAACTCTTTACATGTGCTCCTCTGATCCTACTGAAGGCCTTCCAGACTCAGTATCCCAGAAGCACTACTGCTGCTCACCACGATTGAGGAGCTGTCCTGTAGTTTCTGAAGGCAGTAGGGTAGAGTTGCACCCTTTCCCTTTGTCTAATGTTTTTCCAGGTTGAAATGTCTCGCTTTGGCCAAACTCTGCTTCTCTCAGTCTCTGGCTAGCTAGCCAGGCTACTGTCTCTGTATAGGACCAGGCTAGGAGAGTTAGCATGGCTACTGTTTCTGTATAGGACCAGGCTAGGAGAGTTAGCATGACTACGGTTTCTGTATAGGACCAGGCTAGGCGAGTTAGCATGACTACTGTCTCTGTATAGGACCAGGCTAGGAGAGTTAGCATGACTACTGTTTCTGTATAGGACCAGGCTAGGAGAGTTAGCATGACTACTGTCTCTGTATAGGACCAGGCTAGGAGAGTTAGCATGACTACTGTCTCTGTATAGGACCAGGCTAGGAGAGTTAGCATGACTTAATGTTTCTATATAGGACCAGGCTAGGAGAGTTAGCATGACTTAATGTTTCTATATAGGACCAGGCTAGGAGAGTTAGCATGACTACTGTCTCTGTATAGGACCAGGCTAGGAGAGTTAGCATGACTTAATGTTTCTATATAGGACCAGGCTAGGAGAGTTAGCATGACTTAATGTCTCTGTATAGGACCAGGCTAGGAGAGTTAGCATGACTTAATGTTTCTATATAGGACCAGGCTAGGAGAGTTAGCATAACTACTGTTTCTGTATAAGACCAGGCTAGGAGAGTTAGCATAACTACTGTTTCTGTATAGGACCAGGCTAGGAGAGTTAGCATGACTACTGTTTCTGTATAGGACCAGGCTAGGAGAGTTAGCATGACTACTGTCTCTGTATAGGACCAGGCTAGGAGAGTTGCTGGTTGCTCACTGGAGGAAACTCATTCTCATCATCTAGACAGACGGGACCAGCAGCAAACTCATGTTCTGGGATCACCTCTCCCTTCTTAGCCCCACCATCCTCAGAGTAACCTGGGGAGGAGAGGAGGAGAGGGGTTACAGGTAAAGTTATATACACATACACACACCCACACCCTTTCAGATAAAACACACATCTCTCTTTCTCTCTGTCTTCCTCACTCACTCTCTCACACACACACACACACACACACACACACACACACACACACACACACACACACACACACACACACAATATGTATCTCTCACACACACACACCCTTTCAGATACAACACACATCTCTCTTTCTCTCTGTCTTCCTCACTCTCTCACACACACAATATGTATCTCTCTCACACACACACACACACACACACACACACACACACACACACACACACACACACACACACACACACAATATGTATCTCTCACACACACACACACCCTTTCAGATACAACACACATCTCTCTTTCTCTCTGTCTTCCTCACTCTCTCACACACACAATATGTATATCTCTCACACACACACACACACACACACACCCTTTCAGATACAACACACATCTCTCTTTCTCTCTGTCTTCCTCTCTCTCTCTCACACACACACACACACACACACACAATATGTATCTCTCACACACACACACCCTTTCAGATACAACACACATCTCTCTTTCTCTCTGTCTTCCTCACTCTCTCACACACACAATATGTATCTCTCACACACACACACACACACACACACACACACACCCTTTCAGATACAGCACACATCTCTCTTTCTCTCTGTCTTCCTCACTCTCTCACACAATCTCTCTCTCACACACACAATATGTATCTCTCACACACACACACACACACACACACACACACACACACACCTGTGAGCGTGGTAGTGACTGGACCGGTGGCTGGTATGGCAACAGTGGCGGCGTATGATGGACATGCCTGGACGGGCACCGTGACCTCTGACCCTTCTGACTCCACCCCTTCCTCCTTGTCCTCATCCTCACCAAACAATCTGAGAGAGAGAGAGAGAAAGAGAGAGAATCAGATAGATCAGCTAGATTTGTGAGCTGTTGCCACAAGGGCAACCAGTGAAGAACAAACACCATTGTAAATATAACCCATATTTATGCTTATTTATTTTCCCCTTTGTACTTTAACCATTTGAACATCATTACAACACTCTATATTTGAAATGTCTTTATTCCTTTGAAACTTGTGAGTGTAATGTTTACTGTACATTTCTTGTTGTTAATTTCACTTTAGTTTATTATCTATTTCACTTGCTTTGGCAATGTAAACATATGTTTCCCCTGCCAATAAAGCATAAATACTAGGTCTGGTATTGAATAAGTTCCAGATGACATCATAAATACTAGGTCTGGTATTGAATAAGTTCCAGATGACATCATAAATACTAGGTCTGGGATTGAATAAGTTCCAGATGACATCATAAATACTAGGTCTGGTATTGAATAAGTTCCAGATGACATCATAAATACTAGGTCTGGTATTGAATAAGTTGCAGATGACATCATAAATACTAGGTCTGGTATTGAATAAGTTCCAGATGACATCATAAATACTAGGTCTGGTATTGACTAAGTTCCAGATGACATCATAAATACTAGGTCTGGTATTGAATAAGTTGCAGATGACATCATAAATACTAGGTCTGGTATTGAATAAGTTCCAGATGACATCATAAATACTAGGTCTGGTATTGACTAAGTTCCAGATGACATCATAAATACTAGGTCTGGTATTGACTAAGTTCCAGATGACATCATAAATACTAGGTCTGGTATTGACTAAGTTCCAGATGACATCATAAATACTAGGTCTGGTATTGACTAAGTTCCAGATGACATCATAAATACTAGGTCTGGTCTGATGTCACTTTGGGCACTTTGTTTGATTAGCAAAGCAGCTGTAAAGGCTTCTGACCTCGATTGACCTCTGACCCGAGATGACCTCTCACCTGTGTTTCTGAGCCAGGACACACTCTCCTCCATCCTGAGGGTCGACGTTATAGATGAACAGCTGTCCGTCAGAGGAGGCCACCAGCAGACGAGGAAGCTTCTGGATCCTGACAGACAGACACAGGGACACAGCCAGCCATGACACCCTCACACCCAGTGGAACAGGACAAACAACACTATCATTTATGGCCATCACTCTAGGATGAGGTCAGGATGATCTACGATATAGTCTTTTAAACTGTGTAATTCAGTCTACTACTGTGTATTACTGTGTACTACTGTGTACTACAGTCTACTACTGTGTACTACAGTCTACTACAGTGTACTACAGTCTACTACAGTGTACTACAGTCTACTACAGTGTACTACAGTCTACTACAGTGTACTACAGTCTACTACTGTGTATTACTGTGTACTACAGTCTACTACAGTCTACTACAGTCTACTACTGTCTACTACTGTGTACTACTGTCTACCACTGTCTACTACTGTCTACTACTGTGTATAACAAATAGACCAAAACCAAAACTATACAGTACACACACACCATACACCCACATTCCCTAAACACAAAAATACACAGACAGGGAAACTCACGTGGCGAGGGTACAGACGTTCCTCTGCCCGGCCACTAGGAGGCGTACAGTGGCGAAGGCTCTTTCCTGACTCATCACGCCAGACACCTCAAATGCAATCAAAGTTTACAGTCATATTTTATGAATATATATATATATATTTTACCTTTATTTTACCTTTATTTTACCTTTATTTTACCTTTATTTTACCTTTATTTAACCAGGGAAGTCAGTTAAGAACAAATTCTTATTTTCAATGACGGCCTAGGAACAGTGGGTTAACTGCCTTGTTCAGGGGCAGAGCGACAGATTTGTACCTTGTCAGCTCGGGGATATGAACTTGCAACCTTTCGGTTACTAGTCCAACGCTCTAACCACTAGGCTACCCTGCCGCCCCATGATAGGATACAGCCTAGTGTACACAGTACACTCATGCTACTTACAACATCTCCTCTCAGTACAGCAAGTAAACAAATAGTATTGAATAAGAAGAAGCATAATATATAAACATGCAGGGAACAAGAGAGAAAAGGCCAATAAGACAAGACACCTGGGCTGGGAGGTAGCTGCTGGCTGCAGAGAACATCTTCCCTACGTAGGATCCCCAGGTAGGACACTCCTCCTCTCCACTACACAGAGAGAGACAGGGAGATACACAGAGAGAGACAGGGAGAGACACACAGAGAGACAGAGAGAGACAGGGAGATACACAGAGAGAGACAGGGAGAAACACAGAGAGAGACAGGGAGATACACAGAGAGAGACAGGGAGATACACAGAGAGAGACAGAGAGATACACAGAGAGAGACAGGGAGATACACAGAGAGAGACAGAGAGATACACAGAGAGAGACAGTTAGAGAGACAGGGATATGCACAGAGAGAGATAGGGAGAAACACAGAGAGAGACAGGGAGATACACAGAGAGAGACAGAGAGATACACAGAGAGAGACAGTTAGAGAGACAGGGATATGCACAGAGAGAGACAGGGAGATACACAGAGAGAGACAGGGAGAAAACACAGGGAGATACACAGAGAGAGACAGGGAGATACACAGAGAGAGACAGGGAGAAACACAGAGAGAGACAGGGAGAAACACAGAGAGAGACAGAGACAG
This sequence comes from Oncorhynchus kisutch, assembly GCF_002021735.2. Classification (NCBI taxonomy): domain Eukaryota; kingdom Metazoa; phylum Chordata; class Actinopteri; order Salmoniformes; family Salmonidae; genus Oncorhynchus; species Oncorhynchus kisutch. The sequence goes on from NW_022261983.1 coordinate 14,285,189, forward strand.
GGAGATACACAGAGAGAGAGACAGGGAGATACACAGAGAGAGAGACAGGGAGATACACAGAGAGAGAGACAGGGAGATACACAGAGAGAGAGAGACAGGGAGATACACAGAGAGAGACAGAGAGATACACAGAGAGAGACAGGGAGATACACAGAGAGATACACAGAGAGAGACAGTTAGAGAGACAGAGAGAGAGACAGGGAGATACACAGAGAGAGAGACAGGGAGATACACAGAGAGAGACAGGGAGATACACAGAGAGAGACAGGGAGATACACAGAGAGAGAGAGACAGGGAGATACACAGAGAGAGACAGGGAGATACACAGAGAGAGACAGGGAGATACACAGAGAGAGAGACAGGGAGATACACAGAGAGAGACAGGGAGATACACAGAGAGAGACAGGGAGATACAGAGAGAGAGACAGGGAGATACACAGGGAGAGACAGGGAGAAACACAGAGAGAGACAGAGACAGGGAGATACACAGAGAGAGACAGGGAGATACACAGAGAGAGACAGGGAGAAACACAGAGAGAGACAGGGAGATACAGAGAGAGAGACAGGGAGATACACAGAGAGAGACAGGGAGAGACAGGGAGATACACAGAGAAAGACAGAAAGATACTCAGAGAGAGACAGTTAGAGAGACAGGGAGATACACAGAGAGAGACAGGGAGAGAGAAAGAGTGTGTGAGAGAGGGGGGATAGAGAGAGATAGGGGGAGAGAGAGAGAGAGAGAGAGATAGGGGGGGGTAGGGGAGAGAGTTGGGGGGTAGAGAGAGAGTGGGGGGCGTAGCGGAGAGATAGATAGGGGGGTAGAGGAGAGAGAGGGGGGTAGAGGAGGAGAGAGTGGGGGGTAGAGGAGGAGAGAGAGGTGGGAGGGTAGAGAGGAGAGGGGGGGGTAGAGAGAGAGTAGGGGGGTAGAGAGAGAGAGTGGGGGGTAGAGAGAGAGAGTGGGGGAGGTAGAGAGAGAGATAGGGGGTAGAGAGAGAGTGGGGTGTAGAGAGAGAGATAGGGGGGTAGAGGAGAGAGAGTGGGGGGTAGAGAGAGAGTGGGGGGGTAGAGAGAGGGGGGGTAGAGAGAGAGATAAGGGGGGTTAGAGAGAGAGAGATAGGGGGGTAGAGAGAGAGAGAGATAGGGGGTAGAGAGAGAGTGGGGGGTAGAGAGCGTGGGGGGAGGTAGAGAGAGAGAGTGGGGGGTAGAGAGAGTGGGGGGGGTAGATGAGAGTGGAGGGGGGTAGAGAGAGTGGGGGGGTAGAGAGAGTGGGGGGTAGAGAGAGTGGGGGGGGTAGAGAGAGAGTGGGGGTTAGGGGGTGTAGTAGAGAGAGAGTGAAGGGGTAGAGAGAGAGTGAAGGGGTAGAGAGAGAGTGAAGGGTAGAGAGAGAGAGTGGGGGGGGTAGGTAGAGAGAGTGAAGGGGTAGAGAGAGGAGAGTGGGGGGGGTAGAGAGAGAGAGTGGGGGGGGGTAGTGTGTAGAGCGAGAGGTGGAAGGGGTAGAGAGCGAGAGTGGGGGGGGTAGAGAGAGAGTGAAGGGGTAGTAGAAGAGGAGGAGTGGGGGGGTAGGAGAGAGAGTGAACGGGGTAGAGAGAGAGAGAAGGGGTAGAAGAGACGAGAGAGTGGGGGGGGGGGGGGTGGGGGGGGGGGGTTAGGAGAGAGGTGTAATGTAGGCTTGGCCTGGTTGGGGCATGACTCCTATCTATGTGGTGTGTGTTGTGTGTGTGTGTGTGTGTGAGGGGGTGTTGTGTGTGTGTGTGTGTGTGTGTGTGTGTGTTGTGTGTGTGTACCTGGGTACCGTGCTGTTCCAGTTTGAAGATGTGCACGGTCTCAGTGTTGCTGGAGGCACAGAGGAACTTGGCGTCAGGACTGAAGGACAGGGAACTGATATTCGACGTACCCTGCAGAGAGAGACACACACACACACACAGAGGATGTCATTATAAGTCTCTTCTACACTCATACTGTTAGTAAAAACTTAATTACACAATGAGAGATGTGTCATTATAAACCTGTCTTCAGTCTGTCATAATGAGAGATGTGTCATTATAAACTGTCTTCAGTCTGTCCATAATGAGAGATGTGTAATTATAAACTGTCTTCAGTCTGTCATAATGAGAGATGTGTCATTATAAACCTGTCTTCAGTCTGTCATAATGAGAGATGTGTCATTATAAACTGTCTTCAGTCTGTCATAATGAGAGATGTGTCATTATAAACCTGTTCTTCAGTCTGTCATAATGAGAGGAATGTGTCATTATAACCTGTCTTCAGTCTGTCATAATGAGAGATGTGTCATTATAAACCTGTCTTCAGTCTGTCATAATGAGAGATGTGTCATTATAAACTGTCTTCAGTCTGTCATAATGAGAGATGTGGTCATTATAAACCTGTCTTCAGTCTGTCATAATGAGAGAGTGTCATTATAAACCTGTCTTCAGTCTGTCATAATGAGAGATGTGTCATTATAAACCTGTCTTCAGTCTGTCATAATGAGAGATGTGTCATTATAAACCTGTCTTCAGTCTGTCATAATGAGAGATGTGTCATTATAAACTGTCTTCAGTCTGTCATAATGAGAGATGTGTCATTATAAACCTGTCTTCAGTCTGTCATAATGAGAGATGTGTCATTATAAACCTGTCTTCAGTCTGTCATAATGAGAGATGTGTCATTATAAACCTGTCTTTCAGTCTGTCATAATGAGAGATGTGTCATTATAAACTGCCTTCAGTCTGTCATAATGAGAGATGTGTCATTATAAACTGCCTTCAGTCTGTCATAATGAGAGATGTGTCATTATAAACTGTCTTCAGTCTGTTCTAATGTTGTCATAATGAGATGACATTATAAACCTGTCTTCAGTCTGTTTTAATGTTGTCATAATGAGATGACATTATAAACCTGTCTTCAGTCTGTCATAATGAGAGATGTGTCATTATAACCTGTCTTCAGTCTGTTTTAATGTTGTCATAATGAGATGACATTATAAACCTGTCTTCAGTCTGTCATAATGAGAGATGTGTCATTATAAACCTGTCTTCAGTCTGTCATAATGAGAGATGTGTCATTATAAACCTGTCTTCAGTCTGTCATAATGAGAGATGTGTCATTATAAACCTGTCTTCAGTCTGTTTTAATGTTGTCATAATGAGATGACATTATAAACCTGTCTTCAGTCTGTCATAATGAGAGATGTGTCATTATAAACCTGTCTTCAGTCTGTTTTAATGTTGTCATAATGAGATGACATTATAAACCTGTCTTCAGTCTGTCATAATGAGAGATGTGTCATTATAAACCTGTCTTCAGTCTGTCATAATGAGAGATGTGTCATTATAAACCTGTCTTCAGTCTGTCATAATGAGAGATGTGTCATTATAAACCTGTCTTCAGTCTGTTTTAATGTTGTCATAATGAGATGACATTATAAACCTGTCTTCAGTGTGTTCTAATGATGTCATAATGAGAGTCTACTACTCTACATTCCAGACATATACACTCCCATGCTTGTCTCCCCCAATCTGGAGGTTACATCTATGGGTGTAACCTCCAGTGTTGTCAGTGTTAATTATAGTGCTGTTTGAGGCCAACATCTTTGAAGATATTTTCACCCTCAGGTGGGTGTTATCATCAGTGTAAATGAAACCTGCTTTTACAGCTGGCCAAGAGTAGATTTAACTATTTGACAATCAATCCGTAGAACTGAAAAAAATCTGCAAAATCTACTGTGGCAATTTACCCTACGTATTTAATAAATGGACAACTCATGTTTTAGCTCGCTCTAACACATTTTTCATTTCCAATTTATGGAAAACATTAATTACAACTTGTCTTAAAAAGTATGGTCATTTGTTATCAAGATTGGGGGTGAAATATCCCTGCCTGACCATCTTAAGGGGTTAAATATCCCTGTCCGACCATCTTTGGGAGTTAAATATCCTGCCCTGACCATATTTGGGGGTTAAATATCCCTGCCCTGACCATATTCGGGGGTTTAAATAATCCCTGCCCAGTCCACATTATAACCCGGACAGCGCTGGGCCAATAACGACCTACCCCATGCCAACCCGGACAACGCTGGGCCCTTAACGACCTACCCCAGGCCAAACCCGGACAGCGCTGGGCCCTTAACGACCTACCCCCAGGCCAAACCCGGACAACGCTGGGCCAATAACGACCTACCCCAGGCCAAACCCGGACAACGCTGGGCCAATAACGACCTACCCAGGCCAAACCCGGACAACGCTGGGCCAATAACGACCTACCCCAGGCCAAACCCGGACAACGCTGGGCCCTTAACGACCTACCCCCGGCCAAACCCGGACAACGCTGGGCCAATAACGACCTACCCCAGGCCAAACCCGGACAACGCTGGGCCAATAACGACCTACCCCCGGCCAAACCCGGACAACGCTGGGCCCAATAACGACCTACCCCAGGCCAAACCCGGACAATGCTGGGCCAATAACAACCTACCCCAGGCCAAACCCGGACAACGCTGGGCCAATAACAACCTACCCCAGGCCAAACCGGACAACGCTGGGCCCTTAACGACCTATCCCAGGCCAAACCCACACAACGCTGGGCCAATAACGTCCTACCCCAGGCCAAACCCGGACAAGCTGGGCCCAATAACGACCTACCCCGGCCAAACCCGGACAACGCTGGGCCAATAACGACCTACCCCAGGCCAAACCCGGACAATGCTGGGCCAATAACAACCTACCCCAGGCCAAACCCGGACAACGCTGGGCCAATAACAACCTACCCCAGGCCAAACCCGGACAACGCTGGGCCCTTAACGACCTATCCCAGGCCAAACCCACACAACGCTGGGCCCTTAACGACCTATCCCAGGCCAAACCCGGACAACGCTGGGCCAATAACGACCTACCCCCAGGCCAAACCCGGACAACGCTGGGCCAATAACGACCTACCCCAGGCCAAACCCGCATTCTAGTGGGTTTTACCGTTGCTTGTTTATTTATGTGTGTTTAATGTGTTCTGTTAGTCCTGTTCAGTAGGTGTGTTTAATGTGTTCTGTTAGTCCTGTTCAGTAGGTGTGTTTAATGTGTTTCTGTTAGTCCTGTTCAGTAGGTGTGTTTAATGTGTTCTGTTAGTCCTGTTCAGTAGGTGTGTTTAATGTGTTCTGTTTAGTCCTGTTCAGTAGGTGTGTTTAATGTGTTCTGTTAGTCATGTTCAGTAGGTGTGTTTAATGTGTTCTGTTAGTCCTGTTCAGTAGGTGTGTTTAATGTGTTCTGCTAGTCCTGTTCAGTAGGTGTGTTTAATGTGTTCTGTTAGTCCTGTTCAGTAGGTGTGTTTAATGTGTTCTGTTAGTCCTGTTCAGTAGGTGTGTTTAATGTGTTCTGTTAGTCCTGTTCAGTAGGTGTGTTTAATGTGTTCTGCTAGTCCTGTTCAGTAGGTGTGTTTAATGTGTTCTGTTAGTCCTGTTCAGTAGGGTGTGTTTAATGTGTTCTGTTAGTCCTGTTTCAGTAGGTGTGTTTAATGTGTTCTGTTAGTCCTGTTCAGTAGGTGTGTTTAATGTGTTCTGCTAGTCCTGTTCAGTAGGTGTGTTTAATGTGTTCTGTTTAGTCCTGTTTCAGTAGGTGTGTTTAATGTGTTCTGTTAGTCCTGTTCAGTAGGTTGTGTTTAATGTGTTCTGGCTAGTCCTGTTCAGTAGGTGTGTTTAATGTGTTCTGTTAGTCCTGTTCAGTAGGTGTGTTTAATGTGTTCTGTTAGTCCTGTTCAGTAGGTGTGTTTAATGTGTTCTGTTAGTCCTGTTCAGTAGGTGTGTTTAATGTGTTCTGTTAGTCCTGTTCAGTAGGTGTGTTTTAAATGTGTTCTGCTAGTCCTGTTCAGTAGGTGTGTTTAATGTGTTCTGTTAGTCCTGTTCAGTAGGTGTGTTTAATGTGTTCTGTTAGTCCTGTTCAGTAGGTGTGTTTAATGTGTTCTGTAGTCCTGTTCAGTAGGTGTGTTTTATGTGTTCTGTTAGTCCTGATCAGTAGGTGTGTTTTATGTGTTCTGTTAGTCCCTGTTCATTACAGTAGTGTAGACTATGTTGTGTAGTAAAATGTGTTTATACAGTTTATGTTCTATTGTGTGAACTCTGACCTCTTCATCCCTCTGCGGAACTCAAACATACGCTGTCCTCTGGGATGGAGAACACACGGATTAACAGTACCCTGGAGGGAGAGAGAGGGGGGAGAGGGGGGGGGGAGGGGGGGGGTGTGGGGGGGGGGATATGAAGAACGGAGTAAGAAAGAGAGTCAGTCCCTCACAGTCAGGACTGTTCTAACTAGAGAGAGAAAGAGAGTCAGTCCTCACAGTCAGGACTGTCTAACTAGAGAGAGAAAGAGAGTCAGTCCCTCACAGTCAGGACTGTCTAACTAGAGAGAGAAGAGAGTCAGTCCCTCACAGTCAGGACTGTCTAACTAGAGGGAGGAAGAGAGGTCAGTCCCTCACAGTCAGGACTGTCTACTAGAGGGAGGAAGAGAGTCAGTCCCTCACAGTCAGACTGTCTAACTAGAGGGACGGAAGAGAAGTCAGATCCCTCACGAGTCAGGGACTGTCTAACTCAGAGGAGAAAGAGAGTCAGTCCCCTCACAGTCCAGGACGTCTAAACTAGGGAGGAAGAGAGTCCAGTCCCTCACCAGTCAGACTGTCTTAACTAGAGGGAGAAGAGAGTCAGTCCCTCACAGTCAGGACTGTCTAACTAGAGGGAGAAAGAGAGAGTCAGGTCCCTCACAGTCAAGGGCTAGTCTAACTAGAGGAGGAGAGATGTCCCTCCACAGTCAAGGGCGGTCTAAATAGAGGGAGAAAGAGAGTCAGTCCCTTCAACAGTCAGGAACTGCTAACTAGAGGGAGGAAGAGAGTCAGTCCCTCACAGTCAGGGGTACTGTCTAACTAGAGGGAGGAAGAGCTGCTGTTGTCGCCTCACAGTCAGGACTGTCTACACTGAGAGGGAGGAAGAGGAGTCCCTTCACAGTCAGGACTGTCTAAACTAGAGGGAGGAAGAGAGTCAGTCCCTCCAGTCAGGACTGTCTAACTAGAGGGAGAAGAGAGTCAGTCCCTCACAGTCAGACTGTCTAACTAGAGGGAGGAAGAGCGTCCCTCACAGTCAGGACTGTCTAACTAGAGGAGAAGAGAGTCCCTCACAGTCAGGACTGTCTAACTAGAGGAGGAAGAGAGTCCCTCACAGTCAGGACTGTCTAACTAGAGGGAGAAGAGAGTCCCTCACAGTCAGGACTGTCTAACTAGAGGAAAGAGAGTCCCTCACAGTCAGACTGTCAACTAGAGGAGAAGACGTCCCTCACAGTCAGGACTGTCTAACTAGAGGAGGAAGAGAGTCAGTCCCTCACAGTCAGGACTGTCTAACTAGAGGGAGGAAGAGAGTCCCTCACAGTCAGGACTGTCTAACTAGAGGGAAGAAGTCAGTCCTCACAGTCAGGACTGTCTAAATAGAGAGGAAGAGAGTCCCTCACAGTCAGGACTGTCTAACTAGAGGGAGAAGAGAGTCAGTCCTCACAGTCAGGACTGTCTAACTAGAGCGGAAAGAGAGTCCCTCACAGTCAGGACTGTCTAACTAGGGAAGAAAGAGAGTCAGTCCCTCACAGTCAGGACTGTCTAACTAGAGGGAGAAGAGAGTCCTCACAGTCAGGACTGTCTAACTAGAGGGAGGAAGAGAGTCCCTCACAGTCAGGACTGTCTACTAGGGAGGAAGAGAGTCCCTCACAGTCAGGACTGTCTAACTAGAGGGAGGAAGAGAGTCCCTCACAGTCAGGACTGTCTAACTAGAGGGAGGAAGAGAGTCCCTCACAGTCAGGACTGTCTAACTAGAGAGGAAGAGCGTCCCTCACAGTCAGACTGTCTAACTAGGAGGAGGAGAGTCCCTCACAGTCAGACTGTCTAACTAGAGGGAGGAAGAGCGTCCCTCACAGTCAGGACTGTCTAACTAGAGGGAGAAGAGAGTCCCCTCACAGTCAGGACTGTCTAACTAGAGGAGGAAGAGCGTCCCTCACAGTCAGGACTGTCTAACTAGAGGGAGGAAGAGCGTCCCTCACAGTCAGGACTGTCTAACGAGGGAGGAGAGCGTCCTCACAGTCAGGACTGTCTAACT